>NC_046663.1:59453530-59475562 GCF_010883055.1 Belonocnema kinseyi | reverse complement strand
TTATCCCTCAAAAAAGAGTCCGGGGACGTCCGTTATGATATTTTATAGCATCTCCGAATTCAGTTTTTAAAAATTTTCATTTTTGTGGAAAAAAAGCCGGGGGAACTGTAAATATCACATTCCCTTAACGGAAAATAAAAATTTGAAGCCAAAAAACGCACGATAGGAAAAAAAGTCAAGAGAAGAAAAACATTGCCTTTTGAAAGCTCTACAAGATTATCATAACAAATTTTTGGATTTTCTTGGAAAATCGAAAACACAAATTTTGATTGCACAAAAAATAATGGGAAACCAAAAATTTCATTTTATGGTAAAACTATGTGGGATTCGAAAAAAATTGCAAATAAAAAAAAGTAAGAAGAATGTGTGGAAAAACGACGAAAATTACGAGAAAAAAATAATTCAACAAAACGTGTTTACAAATGTCTGTCGGAAATCGAGCGCGCAGCGCGAGTGTCACGATGAGAATGTGCACCTCAAAGCCTACAGAGCTTTGAGCAACTTAATCTTTGACCATACTTAATTAAGTATACAATTCAGAATATCAAGACACATAAAAATACTGCCATATAAAAGAGACCTTCTTGATACATTTTTATTCAAGCATTACAAATTCATAGAATAAATATCCGAGCGCGAAGCACGTGACTCAACGGTCGCGCGCCCTGGGCGCCCTCAAACTATTTTATTGCAAATTCTTCTGTTGCAATAAAAAAATTTTAATCTGCAACTATTTCACTCCGTCTACAAAAGATTTTATATTAAAAATGTCATAAGAATAAAATTCTGGCGATTCAATAATAATGGTAATAGAAAATAAAAAATTTGCCAAGGAAAAATCAGGGTAAAATCAGGAAATTTAAAAAATGAAGTTTTGTAGCCACCCTGGTTTATTATTAAAGTTTGACTCATACAAAAAAACATTTTCAAACAAGAAGATTAATTTCTTCCAGAAGATGAATTTTCAACAAAATATATAAATTCTTCACCAAAAAGATGAGTTTTCAGCTAAAAAAGAAAAGTTTTCAACCAAAAATGGAGCCGTTAACTTTCCCGTTTAAAAAAATAATTTTCAACAAATAAAGAACGAATTTTCCACCATTTACTTATAACAACAACAACAAAAACAGCGAACTTTTAACAAAATAGTTGAATCCTGAACCAACTACTTGAGTTTTCAACAAAAAAGTTTAGTTTTCTACTTGAAAAGACGAATTTGCAACAGAAGAGAGAAGTTTTTTAGCTCAAAAAACGATTTTTTTATAAAACAATTTATTCGTATATCCAAAAAGATGATTTATGAACAAAAACGTTATTTTTCAATGAAAAACGTTCAAATTCCACCAGAAAAATGAATTTTCAACGAAATACGTGAATTTCCTACCAACAGTTAAATTTTCAAATAAATAGATGACTTTTTTACTTAAAACTTGAATTTTTAATCAAAGAACATAAGTTTTCATCAAATAAGATAGTTTTATAACCAAATATTTTAATTTTCCTCAAAATTGACGAATTTGCAAACCAAAGACTGTAGCCGAAAATATGAAATTTGAACATAAAAGTAATAGTTTATATTTTAGCTAAAAAATAAGATATAAAAAAAGTTGAATCCTTAACCAAGATGGATTGATTTTCAATAAATTACATGAATTAAAATAAATTAAATTTTCACCTAGAAAATATCCAATTTTATAATAAATATAATTTTTTTGCAAAAATGTAATAATTTTATATTTGGATGAAAAAACTATATGAAACCGAAAAAAACTATTGTTACACAAAGTAGTGAAATCTGCAACCAAATGGACGATTTTCCTACTAAAATAATGATTCTTCAATTGAAATGAATAAATTTTCAGTAAGAGAGTTGAACATTCAACCATATAGTTTAATTTTTAATCAAAAAAGATATTATAAAAGATAAAAAGATAATCTATAAACAAAAAATGAAACAAATTATCAACAAAATATTTAAATTTTCAACAAAATTGTAGATGTTTAACCGAACGAGATTAATTGCAAATTTAAAACATAATGGTAGACTTCCAGATTAAAAATAATTAATTTTCAACTAAAAATAGTTGACAAAGGAAATAAGAATTCTTTAAAAGTGGGAAAATATGGGAAAAGGAAAAGGACTGTAACGTCAGAAAAGTGATTTTAAAACTTATTAAGTTATTATTGAACCTTACCGTCGCAGGGCCATCTTTCGTAAAATTCGCCAACTTTTCTCTAAATTTATCATCAGGAAACGTACTAAATATTATCTGAGTTCGTAACGTTACTTCCGCTGACCGCCACCCCTTCTATTATCAACCATAGTTTTTGGTGAACCCCCCCCCCCCCGGCCCCTCCCAACCCGCACTCTGGAATGATTTTAAACTTGAGCAACTCGATATAATGTCCCAAATAATACCTGTGAGGTATATAGTCGCCAATGTATTTTGGAATCTCTCAAGGCATCTAGAATCCCGTCTGTATCATATAGCATTGTACTCTTGCTATTTCTAATGCTACCTAACTCTGTACTTTTACCTTCATTCATATTGGTCAACGCTTATTTATAAAACAGTTCCTTGCTTGCTTCAAAATCGCATTGCTAGTAGTATTAATTTTCTATTTTTGTGACTGTTATCATTTTCAGGTTTATTTCTCTCATTGCTAAGGCCTGTGATTTTTAACTTTCTTTTATACGCTTCTTTCTTTTCTTAGACAGCTGCCTGGATTTCTTTATCCACTGCGCTTCACCAAACATTCTTCCTATACTCGCAGTAACGGTTTCTAGCGTATCGTGTGCTACAGTCTATACTGCAGTTGTTGTTTCTACCACTTCACCTCCTAATAGTTCCTTATAAGAATATATCAAGGCGTCTAGTATCCTATCTATATAATATAACATTTTACCTTTACTATTCCTCATGCTGCCTAACTTTGTACTTTTACGTCCCTTTATATTGATCGACGCCCCTTTATAAAACAGTTTCTTGCTTCCTTTTAACTTTAAAGTCGTTTTGCATTTTCTTTTTTTCTTCTGTTCTTATTTTATCTTTACTTTCCTTAACTAGTAGTTTAACTTTCCTCTTATTGTCGCTGTAATCATTTTCAATTCTATTTCTCTCCTCATCGCTAAGTTCGGTGATGTTCAACTTACTTTTATGTGCTTCTTTCTTTTCTTGATCGACTGCTTTAATTCCATCATTCCACCATGCATCACTAAACATTCTTCCTACAACCGCAGTACCACACACTTCAGTCGCACTCCCAACAATCCATTTATTCTTGAATTCTCAAAAATACCTAACCCCCTTTTTTTACTCTGACTTTGGACGCCAACTATCCATTTTTTTCATAACATGGCAAAAATGACTTTTCACCAAAAGTGTACTTAGGTATTATTTTTTTAAAGTTATTAAATTAAATCATAAAAAACGATACACACTTTTTAGTAAATTTTTCAAGGTAAATGAAGAGCTTCTAAAAAATAATTTTCAAGAAAATAATATTTTTCTAAGCTAATAAAAAAATTAATTTTTGTCTTTAAACTATAATCAAAACTTGGTTTATTGTAATGTAAAAAAGTTACTCAACATCTTTTTTATTCAATAAATTAGAAGAAAAGTTTGTTTCCCTTTTTTTATATCAAATATATATTTTCTATTATATACTATTCCTCATTTGTGAAAATTTAATTTCATTCTTTTACATACTTCTTTTACGTCTAATTCTAGTTGCAAGAAAGATGGAAAATGGATGCGATGTCAAAAGCCTTTCAAATAAATTTGTAGACCAATCAGTTTGCAAAAATAATTTTTTAATTTACTTTTTTTAAAAGTTCCTTCGGAGTGGAGAATAACCCATATATTTTTTTAACGTTGAAACAAATTTTTTCACAATTTGCATGAGCTATAAAGGAATCAATTATTCCGTTTGGTCATCGATCGTAATTTTATTCACCTTGACTCCTGCTGTTTTGCCTTCAATGTCTCAATGTAGCTTCCCTTTAGAAGCCCTGCAAAGAAATTCATTGCTTTCATCCTCTTGCAATCACTTCATTTAATTACAGTCCCCTAAGGGCAGTTTAATTACTATAAATTTAGAAAAATTGAGCAATTGCAATTACTTATTTGATTCTCGGTTAACCGATGATACTATTTTATAATGAAATTACATGTCAGGGAAACAAAATGGTTGAATCTTCAGTCATAAGATGAATTTTCTGCCCAAAAAGGCGAATTTTTAACAAAATACATGAATTTCCCACCCGATACAATGAATTTTCAACAAAAAAGTTAATTTTCTAGCAAGTAGTTAATTTTTCAAAAAAATAGTTCAATTTTTCACAAAACAGTTAAATTTGCTTCCAAAATACTGGAATTTTCAACTAACAAATACCTGTTTTAAACAACATTAATTTCTAACAACAACAAAAGAATTGTCTATTAGACAAAAAAAAAAAAAAAAAAAATTTAACAAAATATTTGGATTTGCAGAGGAAAAGGTGATATTCAATGGAAAGTAGAATATAGTTACATTTTAGTTAAAAAAGTTATATTTCAGTTAAAAAAAATACAGCAAAAAGGTAGATTTTCCAATAAATAGTTGAATTTCCAATTGAAAAATATAAGTTTTCAATCAAAGTGAATTAATTACATTTGCAGTTTAAAAAATAAATTTTTAATCAGTAGATCAATCTTTGACTCAAGTATGTAAATTTTAAACTAAATAGATGAATTTTTAACTAGGAAGAATAATTTTCTACAAAGAATTCTAATTTCAACTGAAAAATATAATTTTTTAACAAAAAATTGAATATTTAAATTTTAAGTTATGAAGCGTAAGCGTGAAACAGTTCTATTTTTAAACAAAAAAGAATTATTTTTGACAAATGAGGGGAGTTTTATTAAGAAAGATTTTTCAGTCAAATGAAAAAAAGGGTTAAACTTTAATTTTAAAAAGACTTTGCAACCTTTTAGTCAATATCGGAATTTTTTCACGGCACTAATAATATAATTGTTGACCACAAAATATTAATTCTCTACTAAAAATGAAGCAAGAGGATTATCATTAAAAAATAAATTATTTTCAACGAAAAATATTTGGATTATTTTTCTTTTCTTTTTTTATTTTTGTCCAGAAATTTATTTTAAGAAACACATATTTTAATGGAGGATCTTTTTTTAATTACAATAGGAGCATTTTATGGTGGTTTTCCAAATTCGGTCGTTGCATTCTTGGTTTTATTTTTAGGAATTCTAAACAGTTACTTTATTATTGGACGTTGGATAGGATTTTAAATTTGATTTTAATTTAATTAAAACTTCCTAATTTCTTAATATTCGCATTTTCTGATTGGGTTCTATCAATTCAGTACACATTTAAGTATGAAAACGTGAACAATTATTTAAGAGGGGAATAGGGAACAGGCTTTTTCTGTCATAAATAAATGGAAATTTTGATGATATATAGACAAAAGAATTATGGTTTAAATAAAAATAAAAATTAATTCTCAATACTTTGAAAATCTTAGCTTGGAAAACTGGAAATTTCGGTGAGAAAATAAAGTTAATTTTTCACTGCACACTTTTTGACATCGGACTACACCTTGTTTTGTGTCAGCTGTTTTCTCATAGTATCATTATTTAAATAATTATAAAGTTTAACTTTTTATGAAGAATATAAATAAATAAAAAATGTCCTGCATTAAATTCGTTTGTGTAGGAACATTTTCATTCAAAAGTCTTAAGAAGTATATAATTATGAAATCGGATCAATTATATTTTACTACTATAAATTTAAAGAGTACTGCTTCACTATGTTAGCTTTTTTAATACAAAATTTTCAATATCTCTCTGCGAATCATTTAGGTATAATGGATATATAATTCTGTCAAAGTCCTTTCACCATCATTACATGTTTGTAACAATGGCCTGAAATTGAAACACGTAATTACAACCACACATATTCCTGTAATTACTGTATCATTATAGGATCCATTCATAACAATGCAAGCGAAGTGAGCGACACTTTTTTTCAAGTACGCGCATCTGCATATAATTATTGTCCTAGCAGTATATAAATTCGTTTAGTCAATGTTTATCAGAACCACCTTTTTTTGTCCCGCATAAAGTAATAATACCGTAATTTTTACAAAAAAGTAAAACGTTTCTATAACTGTTAATTAGTTTTTTTATATTAAAAAATTGAGCAACAAAGTACAATAAATACAAATAGCTTATTTTTGCTTGTATTATCTTTTTATAAAAGTTTTAAAAAATTAACAATAAGGTATAAGTTTCTACAATATGAAAATTTTTATAACTTTTTACTAATATTTTTTATGTGGGTGCTTGACGTCATAAAAATATTTTTAATTTTACGTAAATTATTGTCGAAAATTACAAATCTTTACAAAAAATAAAATATTTTACTAAAGTTGAAATATTGGAAGAGTGTACTTCAAATTATGCTGTATGTACTAGCAGTTTATTTAAGAAATGTACAAGCCTTATGGAAAATAAAAATAGAATAAAATCATTTTACAGTAATCTACGAATTAATATAATAAATTAGAACCAAAAATCTCAAAGTGGAATACTTTCGAATCTTAAACTTTCAAAATTAAAGCAAAAGAGAAACAAAATTTGGTTGCTAAACCTGTACATTTCTGTCGATTCTTGTGGCTGTAAATTATTGTAGTTATACTTTCTTGTAATTACTTATAGGAAATTGAAACTAAAATAAAATAAGAAAAGTACAAAATTCATTGCGATAATAGAAAAAAGTTTACTTTCTTGTAACTTTGGTTGGTATTTATGTGTAGATTCCTGTAAAAATGGTTTTAGTTTTCTTGCAATTTTTTGCAATAATTCTATCACGAGGGCTCCTCCTCTTTTTACTTAATATTTCTTATTTTCTATTCATGTAAAAAATTAGTCAATTTTATTACCTTAAACGAGTTTTCAAATAATTTCAAAAGATTTCAAAGACAATTTTTTACGGAATTTAATGAGGATTTCAAAACACTGGCAAAGATTTCAAAGGATTTTAAGAAGTTTAAATGATTTTAAGAGATAAAAATAGGTGCCGATGATTTCACGGGATTTCAAAGTAATTTGATTTAAAAAGATTCCAAAGTATCCACAATCCAATTCAAAATAATGTTTTTAAATTTCGTAAAAATTAATTTGAACCTTTAAAATCTATGGGATTAAGTTACTATTTTTAATAGTTTAAATCAGTGACTGAACTCCAGCTACGGAACAGAAAAACTTACTAATTCGTCAGTAAAACTAACTGATCCAAAGCTAGAATTCAGTCATTAATTAAAATAAGTACAAGTTTTAACTGATTCAAATTTATAGAGAAGGATTTCCGAATATTATTTAATACTTCAAGAGATTTTGAAAAATGTTAATTAATTTAAATATATTGTCAGGCATTTCAGAAGATTCGGAAAGGTTCCCACGGATTTGAAAGATTTCCATAAATTGTAAAGGGATTTAAAAGGTTGGAAAATATTTCGATAATATTTTAAACTAGATCACGGAATTTCAATTGTATTTCACCGATTTTGAGAGGTTTTAAGAGATTTCCATGGACTTGAATGGGGTTTCAAAGATTTAAGGGGATTTAAAAAAAATTCACAAGATGTTTACAGATTTTAAAAAATTGCAAACATTTAAAGGATTTCAAGGGATTTTAATGGATTACAAGACATTGATAGGGGTTTCGACGATTTAAACAAATTCCAAAAGATTTCTGAATATTATAAAGGAATTTAGAGGATAACGAAATATATTAATAGCTTAGAAACAATTTTAATGGATTTCAATATATTTTAAGGGATTTCAGAAGATTCAGAAAGATTCTTACCAATTTTAAAGATCATAGTAAATTTTAAAGGGATTTCAAAGATTTCAAGGGATTTCGTATGATTTCGAAATATTTCATGGAATTTCAAGAATTTTAGTTGATTTCTATATGGCTTTGAAGACTTAAAGCGATTTTAAGGATTTTTATAGATTCTAAAGAGTTTTAAGAGATTTTAAGAGATTTAAAAATAATTCACCTGGGTTTGAAAGGACTCGAAAGGACTTCTTGTGATTCCGAAGTATTTTCACGAATTTTGATGAATATAAGGGAATTTTAATAAGATTTTAGAAAATTTACAAAGAGAACAAAGGATTTTGAGGGATTTTATTGGACTTCAAAAGATATATAGGGATTTCCATGATTTGAAAGGATTTCGAGAAATTTTAATTTCTTTTAAAAGGTTTAAATGGGTTCTACTTCCTCATAGAGGCAGTTTTGTAATTGCCTGCATTTTCAAATCTACTTTTTTGTATTTAAAAATTTGATAAAAAATTTTACCATGCTTGAAGAACTTTTTTGACATTCGAAATGCATCGAACAAAATACTAAATCTCATATATTTCTTCGAGTTTTCGAGATGCAGGGATTGACCTATTGTGGAACCTTTTATTGCCTACTCGTACCGATTATCGAAGTTTAGGGAAAATCATGAAGTCTCAAATAAATTGTTTATTCTTTTTATAAAAGAAAAACTTTCTTTATATTAGAAATACTGCAGTTCTATATCTGAAATATTTGTTCGCATCTTCAAGACGCGTGGAATTAACCATCCATGAACTTTTTATGTTCTTTTATGAACGAGCAATACCTTTTTATCCATTTTTTGAATATATTGTTTGTCTTATTTATATGAGGAAAACTTTTTAAATATTGGGAATACAACAGAACTGGATAGTGGATATGAATGTATTTGTTGGAATTTTCGAAATACATCAATTGAACAACCTTTCATGTTCATCCACGACTCACCAATATCGTTTTATTTATTTTTACACAAAATTATTAACCCTATTTTTAAAAGCAAAACTTTTTTTATATTGGAAAAATAAAAGTACTCATTTCTTTTTTGTGAGGTTTTTGAGTTCTAGTTATTAATATTTGCATGCGCAATGCTATGTAATTATCTCGCTACATGCGTGACTTTCAGTTTGTTTTATTTACGATTGCGTATATAATTGATCAATATTTTCCATCTTTTTTAAAATTATTATTACGATTTTTTCTGTTTTTAAATAGTGGGAGTAAAAAACTTCATGGGAAGTCATCACTTCTACAATTCTTTAACAACTAAGAATAATTATTGAAATTTGGGGCTTGGCAATATATCAAAAGTTTCATGTGAAGCTATTGACACTGCTAACCATTTTTGAAAAAAATTACAGGGCGCAATATTTTCTTTTGTGGCCTATATTAGCACTAAATTAGAACCAAATTCTTGTATATTGCTCATGTTAATATGACAATGTGGTGATTAATGATTTCTTTAGGGGGATCTGTATTATCATCCGGTATTATTATTGTATTATTTCCGGTAGTTACCTTTGGAAGAGAGAAGATCTTTTTTCAGACAAATTTTATTTAAAAATGAAAAAAAGCTTATTTTATATCCAGTCAGAAATGACGTTAAGTATTTTCTGTTGTTAAAGAGTTAACTTGATAGATGATTTTGATTTCTTTGTTCACGGTGGTGAAAAAAGTATCTACACTGATTGATTGTAACTACCTCTGATGATAATACAGATTACTTTAAATTACTCGCATCATAAATGTAACACTTGGCTTAAGATAGCGTATATTTCTGAAAGAGGATTTTTCTTTCGATCTGCCTCATAGCTTAATTTGAAAAGAAACCGACCGGCAATCGAAACTTCTCTTGTTTGTTTCTTAGTGGAGGAAAAGTGAGATCTTTTTTCAGACAAATTTAATTTTAAAATGTTTTATTGTTTTTGTGTATACGTCAGTACAGGAAAGGCGCAAAGAAGTGGGAGTATATTAGGCGCACACTTACTTCGGATTAAATACATCGACTACAGATCTGGATGCGACCGTCATTTTTTTGCGTATACATATTCATGTATGGAAAGTACTTTCGCAATAAGCATAACACCCCTGTGTTCGCTGTCTGATCAACATAAATGTAGTGCTTAACGATGGAAATAATTTCACAGAAAGAACTGGTTTCTTGCTGGATTTTACTTCGGGAGAGGGGGGGGGGGGAGATTGAAACGGTTTAGTGGTACACATAATGCGAAACATGCGTACACGTGTGACCATCAAGAATGTCTCAATCGTGTTCCCCACGCGGTTCTTTTGCAATACGGTGCAACTTACGACCGCCGATGAGATTCCACGCTCGTAAACTCGATTATATAATCGGGCGAATAGAGGGACACTGCTCTGCAGCTTACTTATTCTTATCCGCTTTTGAAAAAGTGGGTAAATGGGATGTTGTGCAGATAGTGACAACCACTTTAAAGAAAGTAACACTAGTTATTGCAATTGAGAAACACGTTTTATTTATAATAGTGCGCTTTCTCACATTAAATATTTTATTTCATTTTGCAATCAGACTTCTTAGAAAATTTATCAGTGTAAAAGAGGTATAATGCTAAAATATGTTATATAGTGTCGGAAAATTTACCGTACACATAGATACGGTAGATGAAATTGGATCAATATTTTTTGAGCTAGCAAAACCAGAATCGTGTAGATAAATAATATCTTTATATTATGTCTCTAATATTTCTTATTTTTGACAAAGTAAAAAACAAGATTTCAAACCTTATCCATTATTATTTAAATCTGGTCTTTTTGATTAAGTAGATGCGTAATTCTCTACAGACATGGTACTTTTGTATCCAATGAATAAATTATCAAAACTATTGATTGTATTTTAAAAGAATCGTCAGTCTTCCTCTTTGTGCCTCATAACATGTTCCATGGTGAATACATTTACTATTTTATCACAAATAAGGTTTATATGACACCAACTGTTCAAAAAGCGATTTTATAGCATACATCCACCCATGCTCGATTCATAGTTTGCAGTCCGACAGGATATATAATACATATAATAAACACGGTTAGAAAAATTTGATCGAAATTTCATATATATGTGAGTAAAGTCGTTTGCATATTCCGTATATCAAATTTAATATATCAAAATATTGCAGAATTAATATACATTTATATTATAGTTGGTAAAGTAGAGCATGTGAAAGCTTAAAGTATCTGTGATGCACATATATCTTTTCAAAAATCTCAAAGTAAAGTAATAACCTAAAATTCATCGACTATATTCTTATTTACAACGAAATCGGAATGCATGGGTGGAATTTTCTTTAAAATAATCAATTCGCTGAATTGAAATTTTTCACTTAAAGCCCGGTATATTGCATGTTTAATTAGAAAAAAATTATACCTTATTATTAAAAATTTAAAATTACTGCAAAAATTTCTGTTTGGCAGTAATTTTTCTAAGAATTGATCAATATACATGCAAAAATTAAAATTTAATAAAATTAAATGAGAATTAAATCAAATTTAAAATACTATTTGAGGTCCAATAACATAGTCCAACAAGGGTTAATTACAGAAACGTGATTATACTTTCCCGAAGGATTTTGGTGCGCTGAATCGGATTCTGTTTACAGAATTGCTCCATCACGAAAGGTTTTTGAGATATTCTAACCTAAAAGTGCAAAAAACGCTGTTTTTGCCCATTTTTGAGGTTATGTAGCCCTGCGGATTTTGTGTTTCTTAAAAAAGTACACCGATTATCTTAAAGTACCAAACAGTGTTCAACTATTACATTTCAATTTGATTGTGCGATTATTTTTGTCATTTTTTGTGAATAAATAAATGTTGAAATAAGTTACATTTATTTAAAAAATTTAAATTGTTTATAAAGTCATGGGAAATATTCAAATTGTCTATTAGTAATCATTTGTATGGAAATGACGACAGAAATAGCTAAAAATTAAGAATAATACGTACAAATGTACACTGTTAGAAATATCTAGATTGAATATTCAACCACATTTGGTTGAAGTTTTATGCAATTACGGTTGTTGAAATTTCAACTAATTGTGGATAAAAAATCAGCTACACGGGTAATTTAAATTAAAAAAAAAAATTCAACAAAATTTTCAAATAAAAAAAAATTTTATTTGGCACAGTAAATTTTAAAGCAAGTATAATTTTTCAGGGAATTGAATAGGTTTGATTCAATTATACTGTTGTACTACTGCCTTAGGAGTGGTATACATATCTGGTGAAATACTGGCTTTTTTAAATGAAAAATTGTATTTTTAATGTGAATTTTCAAAACAGAACAGTTACTCATGTTCCCTGGTGGAAATGTCGGTAGTGTGCCGGAGTTGAACACCGGCGCAGTACTGGCCCAGTACTGCCCATCAGTACAGACAGCCAGTGACTCGCTTAGTACTGGCAGAACGTTGGCTGCGCGACCGGGGCGGTGCTATGCCAGCAGTACAAAAATAGACTTAAAAAAACACGTCTATAAATGTTGTCAGGCTGTTTTGAAATTTCGAGAAATTGAACTCAAATTGAAAAAATGGTCTAAAACGCGAAAAAATAAAATATTACAAGAAAAAAAATTGTAGCCGATTTAAATTATTTATTTAAAAAATTTTTTATTTATATTTCCGTGAACAGTTAGTTTATTTTATATCTATTTGATGTTGTATGATGATAAAAAGATTAATGAGAAAAAAGAGTGGAAAATTGCTTGTTTTAACTTTTCTGAACTGTAGCTTATGAGGATGGCTTTTTCATGGAGTTTCAACTTGTCGGTTTAGCGCAGTGGTTAGCACTTCCGACTGCTAGGCGATAGCTTTAGGTATATAGATATAGGTTCGAAACCCCGTAGCGTTAGAAATATTATTTGTAATTTAATGTGTAAAACTGTAATATATGTATTCATTCTAAGCAGTGTCACTAAACATGTATTGACAAAATACTCTCAGTCAATTATTATTTAGTTTTTAAATACCTTTTTTGCTTTATCTTTAGATTATAGAAATAGTGGGAGTTAAAATTAAACGAGTAGTTTGAAAATTATATTTTTGTAATCATAAATAATATTCGGACGATATGCAGTCGTATGATGTTGAATGGATGGTCTTTAAAATAATTAAATAATTTTTTATCATTTTTTTAAATTAACTCCGGACAGTCACTACTGTGCCAGTACTGACAAGCCAGTACCGCCAAGCATTGCAAGCCAGTACTGAAATAGTATTGTCTCAGTACAACCGGCTAGTATTGGAACTCTGCAAGGCGGTACTGGGCCAATACTGTGCCAGTGGTGTATTTATACCTGGGATACCTTCGTTATCACATGGAGCCTGATCAGTACTTGCCCAGTACTAATCTTCAGTAGTGGCCCAGTGCTGAACTTCAGTGCTTGCCCAGTTTTACAGGCCAGTAACTCGCCAAGTTTGCAGTATTGGTTGAGCCAGTACTGAGCCAGTACTAACAGAGGGTATTGCACCAGTACCAAATGTAAGTACTAGCCCAGTACTGATTAAATACTGCAAGTCAGTACAAAACATTTTTATCATTCGGGGTTTTACCAGTATAAAGCCAGTAGTCCTGCCAGTATTCTAACAGTACCGCGCCAGTACCGAACTCCGACCGGTGGTACTGGCGTGGTACTGTGTGAGTGGTAAATTTCCGCCTGGGTTCTTTTCCTAAATATGATATGTATGTTGAGTGTTCATTTCATGGATTGCACGACCCAAACAAGGAGTTCAAGGATTAAGTCACGTTGGGGTGGTCTGGCTTCGCGGGAAGTATGGTAGCGCATGGGCGTATGCGCATACGGCTTCATTAGTATTCAACTACATTTGGTTGAATTTTATTTCAATTATATGAATGAACGAAATGTCAACCACAAAAGTGGTTGAAAAGTGGTTGAATTTTCAACGTATTTCTAACAGTGTAGTCCTGAGCATGAGCATGAGTTTAATTTTTTTTCAATCCAAAATTTCCCATGTTAATCAAATGGGATTTTAAAGTGTCCAGTGGCACATGTTAATATTTGAATTTTGAAAAATAAAAAAGTACGGATTTATTTCTTCCAGAAATTGAAACTTTCAGGCGAGGGGGGGGGGGGGCAGATTTGTCCTATGAAATGAAAAAAATGCCATGCATTTTTGGACCACCCTAGTGGGCACCCTGAACTTTTTTACCTAAGTTGAAAATATTATCTAGTTTAAAGTAGGACTTTATCATTTTTTTAGTTCTTCACTCCTAGATGAATTTTCTAACGGTTATTTCAAAAAGACTGTTGGAAGAAATAAGAAAAATCTTATTTAGTTGCGTGCTTTCAATTTTCGTGCGAGAATGCTTAAGAAACTCACTCTGCGGAAGTGGAAGGATAAGACAATCGGGATTAAAGCGGACACACTGCGGAGGGCTTCTTTCATTTTCCGCGAGTTATAATAAATATTTCAACGGAACGGATAGCGGGAAATCTCAGAGAGCGAAGGTGAGGCTCAAGTTTCCTTAAAATTGAAATGCGATCCTTTAATCTCTGCGGCCGGTCTTCGGAGGCGCCGAGACACTGCAGACGCTCTTGTTGTTTAGCATAGCCGAATGAAGTCGTCGGAAGAAGGGTGGCTATGTAATTTATGATAATCTTGCCAACGCGTTGCCTCATTTGAATAATTAATGCAAAATGCATCCTAAATAACCTGTGGGAGCTCGTTCTGTGCACCTGCACGATGCCCGGCATACATGAGATCTATATATGCCATACGTAAGCCCGAAATTGCAGCAATTGCATGAAATTGGTTTGGGTACTTGGTAAGTTTATCGAGATTCTGGATGCAGGTTACCTCTCGTCGATACCGATGGAATATCTATATGTACCTATCGATGAGTATCCCAACTTGAGGATTCAGTTGCTCTTGTAATATGCAAAATTTCCTATGTAAAATGAAAAAATGTCGGTTCAATTGCAGTCCTATTTCAATTCGAAGTTGAAAAGAACTAGTTTTTAGATTGGGAAAACGATTGACCAAAAAATATATCAATATTTGGAAACCCATTTCTCTTAAACGTAAACACGAGAAAGTCAAATTTTGTAACAAAATTGCACAAGAAGGCCTAAAAAGAAGTATGTTTTTTTTAATTAATTGTTTTTTACAAACATATACAGAAGAAAGTAAATTAATGTTACATGATTGCTCAAAAGGAGTTTTAATTAGAGAAATATGTTCCTAAAGAACATTGTAATCGGCTCATTAGAGACAGTTATATGAAAATTGAAAGAAGCGGGAGAAAAAAAGCGACACCCGAACTATTTTGCTCTCGTTATAATAAAGAAAAGAGAGCAAGGTCGTTTTTCTCAATGCTCCTACAACTGTATCCAACAAGCCGATTACAATGTTATTCTGAAAAATATTTCTCTCATTTAACTCCATTTGCCCAATTATATTACACAAGTTTACTTTCTTGATTATATGTTTTTAAAAACCTGATTTGTTAAAGAGTATACTTCCCTGTTGGAAATTTATGTTGGAATTTTCAGAGACGAGTCACAGAAGCTTTATGCAGAAACCTTTTCTAAATTTTTATAAACTGTAATAGAAATTTCAGCAACGGTAAGCGCATAAAACTCTAGTCACATTGCACAAAAAACTAAGTTAAGTTTTGTTGCATGTAAAAGTTTTTATTTCGTTTTTTCCGTGATGTTTCAGAAAATTTAGTTATAGTTTAGAAATTTCCAGTAACTCTAAATGACAATTTCAAGTTTTCATATAAGCTACATTCGCATATAGTCTTACTATAATTTTTATTTTTTAGGCAAATATACACTGCAAAGTTGTATTAAAATTATTGAACCTTAAATGTAAACAAAATCAAGCACTTGTTGATAAGTTGAGTAGTTTTTGTTCTAATCGTGAAAAACATTAGTATCAGTCAAAAAAAAAATCTGCTCGCTGCGTCGGCACATTCTCATCGCAAGTTTTGTCTTTTAATTTCTTTTTCGTCGCGTATGTGGGTTTTCAAAAAATTAAATTTTTTAAATATTAGAATGCTGTTTTTTACGATAAAAGTAAAAAAACAGAACTATCAAAACATTATTCATGACAAATTAATTTATTTTTAAATTCTCATCAGAGAAGGTATTAGATTTCTATAAAATTTGACCCCCCTCCCCAGTTTTGGTCAAATTTCCAAGTTTTAAGAACCCCTAAATTCAAAAAAACACGTTTTTACGAATTTTTCTGTCTCTGTGTGTATATGGATGGTTTTTTAGGTTGTTTGCACGATAACTTTCGAAAGAATTGACAGATTGGATTGTACTTTGGTACACTCTTTTAGTATTTACTTCTTTTAGTTTTAAAAAAACAATTTATCTAATGACTTTTTTTCTATAAAACCAAAATTTACCTGAGTTATAGCATTTACAAAACTCCAAAAAACACATGAAATGCCCAACAAGATTATATTATAACACCTTTTTGAATTTTCTTGAAGTCCAAAATTCCAATTATGACAGCATAAACAAATAATGGAAAACGAAAAATTAAATTTTTTTATTTAGCTATTTATTATTAGCATAAAACACTAACCAACTATGAATCTCGGTTAAAACTAATCGCCCTCCCCACC
This sequence comes from Belonocnema kinseyi, assembly GCF_010883055.1. Classification (NCBI taxonomy): domain Eukaryota; kingdom Metazoa; phylum Arthropoda; class Insecta; order Hymenoptera; family Cynipidae; genus Belonocnema; species Belonocnema kinseyi. Next base: position 59,459,041 of record NC_046663.1, on the reverse strand, counting down.
CCTCCCAACATCTCATTGATCGAAGTTTCGTGGGATAGTCGTTGTAACTCGACACACCACCCTAGACGCTTTGAGAGAGTCTTTTAGTGAATTATTAGGAGATGAAGCAATAGGTTACCGCTACTGCGACGTAGAACACGATGCGGTAGAAAATTCAATTGACTAAGTTTGGGTCACTGAGGTTATGGACATAATTTAGAAGTTAAAAAAATGGTAAGGCTGATGCGTAGACCGTATGTGTAACGTTGAAATCCCAAAAATAAAATTGGAAATGACCAAATTCAGCTTTTGAAAAAAACGATAGAAGTAGAGATTTGCGTGCGAAGCATGATACGTGGGATGAGAATGTATTCGTTAAAGCCGAAGGAGCTTTAACAAAAGAGAATTCAGCTTCACCAAATTACTGTTGTATATTTTTTAACCTTTAGCCTAACAAAATCTGTGCACAAGTGTGAGGAATATATAAAAAACGAAAATAATGAAACCTTCAACCAAAGAAATGATTTTTTAATAAAACACGAATGTTGCACAAAAATAAATGATTTCTTGACCAAGTGTTTCAACAAAAATAAAACAAAAAGGTGAATCTTCAGACAGAGGGAAGACGAACTTTCAAGCAGACAGTAACATTTTAAGACAAGAAAGATGAAATTTTTACTAAAACAGATGAATTGTTAAATAAAAAATACAAATTTAGAAAATAATTAAATTTTTTCATCCGAGAAAGATTTTATTTGACTTTTCAACATCAGAATATACGTTTTGAACAAGAAGTAAATTTTTTTCGAAGATTATTCTATTTCCAATCCAAAAAGATGATGTTTCAACGACACAGTTGAATTTTTAATAAAAAAGAATAACTTTTTTGAACAAATTTTTGAATTTCTAACGAAATTGTTGCATTTTTATCGAAGAATGATGCCATTTCGACTAAAATAGATAAATTTTTAAATCAAAAAGACAAATTATCAAAAAAATAGTTGAAGTTTTATCCAAAAAAGATTTCAGTTTCACTTTTCAGAATAGAAATATGAGTTTTTAATAAGAAAGAATTTTTTATGAGAATAGTTGCATTTTCTGCGAAGAATATACATTTTTGACAAAACGGTTAAAATTTTATTAAAATAACAAAATAACTTTTTAACCAAATTCTTGAATTTTAAACCGAATCGTTGCATTTTTATCGAAGAAAGATGCTATTTCTAGTAAAATAAATGGATTTGTAAAATAAAAAGACAAATTTGAGAAAAATAGTAAAATTTTCAACCAAAAAAGATTTCAATTTGACTTTTTAGCATAAAAATATATATATATTTTTTAATAAGTCAATATTCTACTAAAGTAGTTGAATTTTTAACCCAAAAATATTAATTTTCAACACAAAATTTGAATTTTCTACCAAAAAGGATATCTTTTCAAGAAAATTGTTGACTTTTCAAGCAAAATATAACATTTAAAACTAAAAAGATAAATTGTGGAGAAAGCAACTGTAAGAAAAATGAATATAAATACAAGACACACGATTACTAACAAGAATATTATACCAGGCTTGCCGAAAAAGTTCATTTTTCTCTAATTTGCAATTTTAAAAAATAATATAAATTTAAATAAAAACTGATTATTTAATAAAATTCAATTATTCAAAAAATTAGTATTATAATTTATTAATAAATAAATAAAATAATTAAGACTAAATATTTTTTATTAATTATTATAATTAATAATATCCATTTTATATGGTTAATAGAAGATGTCCCTATAATTAGTTTAATTGAATGTAATGAGTAAAGTAATCTAATTCTTATTAAAGATCCAATAATGATTATTATTAAATTGATAATATAATAAATATTATTTAAATTTAAGCTTTGACCAATTTTCCATTTCCCCTGACCATATTAATATTCAAGGACTAGGAACTTAAACTTGTAACATTTTTAATCCATAGAATATTTTGTAAACGAAATAAAACAGTTTTTGATTAAAATTTTTAAAAATTCAAAATTAAATATAAATTTAGTTTTACTATAAAAGTTAATGAATTTCGTTTTCAGCAACCTAACTTCGTAAATGTCAGTTACTTTATTATCTTAAATGTATTGGAATTTTTCGAAAATTTCTGACAATGTTTTTCAAGTCTTCTTGTGCAATTTTTTACACGATTTGACTTTTTTAAAGTTAAGTTTTTAAAATAAAATGTGCATCCAAATATTTATTACAATAACCCTGAGAACCTGCTATCGTTCTCCAGATTTTAGTCCTATGAACTGTTCTTCAAAGCTCGGTTCCCGGTCAACCTTAAGCTATTTAAATGTCTCAAAGAAATCAGTTTGGGATGTTGTATGCACGTACTAATCTCTTATTTCCTTTTCTCAGAGTGACAAGGTAAAAAAGATGAACATATGTTTCCTAACGTTAGATTCAAATAATATTCTGTTGCTTCCGTTTGGGGCTGTCCATAAACTACGGGTAATTATGAAATTTTTATCAGTAAAAAGTAACTAAATACAATACAAAATAACTGATATATATTGAAATAATTTTTTTAGCGTTCAAAATATTATATTCTTTTTATAGAAATAAAATATAAGTATATATTCAAAACAATCATTTTGCTTTCTCAACCTCTAAATATTAATCCATTTTAATTTTAGTAAACAAAAATATTTTTTGGATCGTAAAAAATAGGAGAATAATACGGGAATTATAAAAAATAAAATTATTCACAAAGACCAATTTTTAACAAAAGATTGAGTTTTTTCAGATAAAAAGTCGAGTGTTTTAGAGAATAGTTAACTTTTAATGTGTGAAAGATTAATTTTCAACTGGAAATTTGATTTTCAGTCAAGACAGATGAATCTTTAAACGAATTATTGAATATTTGATTGTTGAATTATTAAGCATGGCAAAATTTAATTATAGTCAAATATTTAGATAAAAAATTGATTGAATCACCCGAAGAAAAATTGATTGAATATTGAATTGCTGAATTATTAAGCATAGCAAAAAATTAGTTATAGTCAAATATTTAGAAAAAAAGAAAATTTTTAATCAAAAAGGACAGATTGAAAAAAATGTTAAATTTTTAACCAGCATAATTCATCAAACAAAAATTTTAAACTTATAAGTGATAAATTTTTAACAAAAAATGTAGTAGTCAAATTTTTAGATAAAAAAAAGCATTTTAGACAAGAAAAAAATTCTAAATAATAATTACAATTTTAAATAGAAGAAAGATAAATCATCAAGCAATAAAATTATTTTTTTTTGATAAAGCAGTTCTACCAAAAGGTTGAATGTTCAACTTAAGAGCGATACATTTTTAACAAAATATTGAATATTCAAATTGTTAAATGAAAAAATTAATTTTTGACTGAAAATAACAAAATTAAAAAAAAACAAATGTTAACCAGCAGAAAGATGAATGATCGAACAAAAACGTATTTTTAACAAAGTAGTTTAGCTTACAACGAACTACTTGAATTTTCAACTAGTTGACTTTCAACAAAAATAAGTATTTTCAACAATGTACATGAATTTTCTAAAAAAGTTGAATTTTCAACATATAAGTCATACATTTTTAACCGAAAATTGAATAGTTTAATTTTAAAAAAAAATTAATTTTGGACGAAAAAAGAACAAATTTGCAGAAAAAGAATTCAATTTTAATCCAACAGAGAGATGAATCATCAAACAGAAAATAATTTTTTAACTAATAAGTTCTACTTCAAACCAAGAAGTTGAATTTTCAATACCGAGATAAACTTTTTAATTAATTAATTGTTAACAAAAGAGTTTAACATTCAAATAAAAAATTTAATTTTTTAAAGAAACAATGATTTTTTAACCAAAAAAATTAATTTTTTATAAAAAAAGGATTAGCTAAATTTACATATTAAAAATTAATTTGATTCAAAAATGAGACAAATCTTCAACAAAATAGTTACAACGTCAACCAGAGAGATGAATTGGCAAAAAAAAACTGCATTTTAAAACGACTACTTCAATTTTCCACCAAGTAGTTGAATTTTTGGCCATCAAATATGACTTCTGAACGACAAAATTGAATTTTAAGCGAAACAAATAAATTTTTCACGAAATTGTAAAATTTTGAACCAAACGCCACAAATTTAGAACCAAAAGTATAATCAAAGGTGTAAAAGAGAAAGATTCTCGAAAACGTTTGACAGGAAGAATTTTGTTAAAGAAGGGGGAAAAGGGAAACAGAGAAAAAAATGTAAAGTCTGAAATATTGAAATAATGAAGAAAATTATTCAGTTCTTATTGAACTGTACCATTGTAGGGCCATTTATTTTTCGCGAAATTCTAAAACTTGGTTCAAATTTATCATGAGGCTCCTGCTAATAACCGCAGTTTTTGAAGCGTAATTTATATGCTGCTTTAAATACAAAAAAGCAGGCTTTTTCAGGATCAGTTTCAGGGATTCAGTCATTTACTTCAAAATAAGACTGCAACGTTGAGAATCGAAAAGAAGGGATTGTTTTGGAAATTTATCAAGACCGATATCTACCTCTAAAATAATAGAGATTAACATTGTTGAAACTTAAGGTATAATGAAAAAAGCATGAGAATAAATTCTAGAGTAAGAGATTGGCGAGGAGACTTGTTTTTACGAGCCAAAAAGTGACATCTGTGGAGTGTTAATTTTGTGCTTCAGCCTCAGGAATGAGAAAAGTTTGGAATTTCTCAAAGGCGAGGTGGTCGTCTTGCGAATTGCTAAAGTTAATGCACAAGCGACGCGGCGCCACCAGGTTGGCAACAGTTGTTCTCACCTCATTTTGGCGCGTTTTCAGCGTTTTCAGCGTTTCCAGCTTTAAAAGGAATAGAATAGAATGGAACGAGGATTAAATGATGCGCTTCGACCTCTGATTTCTTCCATTAAGTTGCCGAGTGCTGAGCGAGCCACGTCGGGATTGTACAAAATTATGATGGAAATTAAGTAAGTGAAAACGGCGATAAGATGTCGAGATTGAAAAGTTGAGAAGAACTTAATGGCGGCGAATTGATACTTCACCTCTGACTTGAAAAACCTCTCCTAAGTAGATAGATACTCTTGGTGTATTATGAGTCGGGACGTAATTGTGGATAAGAAAGTATAAACGGGAAAAAAATTCTTGAGGCATGCAAGTGAATGGAGAATATATTAAATTCAAGCAATCTGTTCGTCTAAATTAATTAAAAAATTTAGTTAGGTATTAACAGGTATAAACTCTTCTTGTAGATCAGAAGTAATCAGTCCAAAACTTTAAATAAAGAAAATAGATAAACTTACAGTAGCCAATTTTTCGTGGCCGTTCCTTGATATTTCTATTAAAAATCGCGTACGATCGAAATATACTGAAACTTGAAATTAAAAACCTCAGTTTTACGATATTCCTAGAACTCATGAAATGAAGGTAGGAAGGTTATTGGTAGAGCAGGTCCCCTTATCAGAAGTAAAAATATATCAAATAAAGCTAAAATGGCAATACATAATTCTACATTTGTACC
>NC_046663.1:59393994-59453430 GCF_010883055.1 Belonocnema kinseyi | reverse complement strand
AAAAATCTCTATCCCTTCCACACACTACTCCTTTCCCCTGCCGAGTGAGTCACGCCTACCTCGAAAGGGAAATGGCTTAATGGTGTAATAATAATAATAATGGCCTACGCCCTACGCAGTTTCATGATAGGAGGTGCCGCGGGCCCAAAAGAGAGGGAATTAGGTTGCGTCATGCCTCCAGATCTAAGGGAAATCGTCCATGGGTCCCTGTCTGCTTTAGTTTGGATTCCCCAGACTTAAAATCATGGCCAATGCAGGCCATGCCCGAAATCGTTTTTTATTCCAGGTTCCAGAGTACCTGTAAATTATTATTACCCTGACACAAACTCTATTTAATAATATCGTTGGCGTACATTTTAACTAATAAATCTGTTTAAAAAGTCGTCAGTATAATATTTCCGGAATCTCCAGTGGTGGGGGAGACTCACGTTTTGAAGCCAATTTTGTTCCTCTAAGTAGCCACCTTGACCAATGACATTAAAGCCCGCGAATCGGTGGGCTTATGGTTTGTTCACATGGTCGTCATTTAACTTCTGTCATTTTTGTTAAAATGTTTTAAAACAAATAATATACCTTTTTAATCTTTTGGTATGTACAAAAAATATTTACGTCACCTCATTCATGTAATGATTTTCCCATTATTTGTGATATTTGTAATTATTTAGTACCACAGACTTCTGAAGATTTTTAATTACATAGAAGTATGTTTTTGATCACAATTCATGAGAGAAGGTATAGCAGAAAAATATAGAGAAAAGGTATATAAAGTAAACTTGTAAGAGAGTGATAGAGAGGTAATTTTTACGCTCGTTTGTACTTTCGATCATACGTTCGGTCGTTTTTTCAATTAAGTTATGTCCCAAAAGAATTTTCACTTCGAAAAATAGAATAAAAAAGAGAAAGTCTGTACAAGAAAATTAATGATAGTAATCTTCGAATTCATTCATATACTTTGTCCACATTCGAAAAAACTTGGAAATCAGGGACAAGTTAGGGAATTTCATTGGTCAGGGAAAGTTAGGGAAAATTTGTTTTCTTTTTTTGCTAGGAATTCAAGTTTTCAATTAAAAAATAATCTTCCTTTGTTGGATATTCAACTGCTTTCTTGAAAAATTTTATTTTTTGGTCGATTTATAATTTTAGTTGAAAATTCGTCATAGAAAAAATTGAGGGTATGGAATGTTGCAGGTTTCAGGCAGGATAAACGCAAGGTGGGCATATCAAAGTATACCTCCAGTTTTTGCTGTAGACTCTTTGGTTGAAAGTATAACTATTCTGTTTAAAATATTAAACTATTTTAATTAAAAATTCAACTACTTAAGTAAAAGCTAAACTACGTTTTTAGGAATTTTTCAATTTTTGGATGAAATTTTCTTTTAATTTTGTTGCTATTTTATCGTTTTTTACGTATAAAATTGGACTATTTGGTTGATAATTGTTTTTTTTGTTAATAATTTTTTTTTAGTTTTAAATTAAGTTTAAATTTTTTCACTTTTTAACGTGTCAAAACTGTTCATCACTTTTAACGTTTTTTTTTAATAATTCAAACGTGAATCATTAATTGTAATTGAAAATTTTCCCATTTTAAATGGCGAAAATGACAGTGAATTTATTTGTTGATCTTCGAATTTTTATTTTTTAAATTTTAAATGCTTCTTTTTTATTGATGATACAAATTTAGAAAAAATTCATAAAGGAATTCAAGATAGCAATGATAATTAAAAGTTTTCGTATCATCTCAACAGATTTGAAGATTTAATATTCAATATAAATTTAACAACGAAAAATTTAATTTTTTAAAAATATTATTTAGTAATGAATGCAAATTATTGTTTAATTATTTTTTAATAATATTTCTAATTAAATATTTAGTATATTTGGAAACCAACACTAATAATAATATCAATATCGTAACATTGTTATTTATCACTTTATTAATTATAATGAATAATGAATATTATTATTTGTTATTAGGTTCTTCACCAATTAAATTAAATATCAGGAAAAAATAAGAAGATTAATAATATTGTAATTAGAAATGTCTCAAACCTGAAGCCAAGATGGTATTTTTATTCAAATAATATTTGAATTATTATTTGTTTAAAATTAATTAAACCGGCATTTACATTATATTATCAAATACACATTAGGGCGATTTAATTTATAAGGCGGAAAGTTTTTTTTATATTGCTTTTGTTTTTTTTTTTCAATTTCTCAATCGCTTGGAAATGCGGTCAATTCTCAATTGCTTGGAAATTCTTATGCATATAGAATTAGCCCATATTACATTAATGCCATTTTTCAGAATTTCATGCAAATTTTTAAACCTATCAAGGGAAATAATATTTTTATCTTATTCGTTTCACAGTTTTCTGTAAGAATTCGATGTAGGGTGGATCTCATTGTCCCGAAATGTCGGTAGAGCGAGATATTTCGTGAAAATATACAGAAAATCTAAACGATTGTTCATATTTCAAATAAATAATGTATTATCTATACAACCAAATTTGTTTAATTATGATTGTCACCTTTCAATGAGTACAAATTTACAGCTAAATAAATCTAAATACGTACATCTTTACTGGATATATATAGAGTTTTACGCAGTTTGTTAACAGCAAATAACATGTTTTTAAATAATAATTGTTATTAATCTGGCGGCGGCATTTCTCGAAACAAAAACTGCTTTTTGTCAACGCGTTCTCGTATTTTTCCAAATTATGTCAGCACCAAAAATACATTAAATAATTTAGAGAATGCCGTTATCTCCGAGTTGAAGGTATTCTTGTGAATTTTTCTTTCACTTATTTAGCCGTTTGTTTTCTAATTAACAAAGTTACGGTCCAGATTCGTGAGTTATCGGTACACTTGCGAAATGATTCTCGATAATACTTGATTTGACGGTGTTTTTCAATAATTATGCAATAATTATTTTTTCTAGTAAACTTTTTTTAAACTCATTTTACAATTTTTTTGGCATTCTTACAAACCAGGTCAGCTTCTATATCTTTGTCTTGCTCCGCCTTGCTTTGGTCTAACTCTAACTCTAGCCAGTCTAAGGTTAGTTTTGGCAAGGGCTTTGAGCTGAAATCGATTAAAATCACACAACGCAGAATGTTACATTATTGTAATCCATGATAACACAAGGACTTTGACTCCTTTGTTAACTCTGCTTTTGTGTAACGAACGAACTACGCACCCTGTTTACGACCGCAATTCTGTGGTAAAAGCCGCTATATTGTATATCAAGTTCTGCTTTGAACATTGTTAGAAGCTTGCCTGTTTCGCGGTGTCCATGATCATGTCTAATGCATGGTATGTACCTAGTGCAAGGGTTATGCTCGGTGGAGCAAACTAGCGCATTAGTTTTCATGAATTCCGTATTTTAATAATGAAGCAAACGTGCATTATAATTATGAACATGCAGAGACAACGGGGAAGAGGCCGTTCAAAAAAAAGTCTCCCCACTGGGGATAGGGGAAGGTTAGCGCAGAGTGTGACATCACACATGAAACAAATAAATGTGAAGAATAATTTTTTTGAAATAGATTCGAACTTGGATATAAGGCCCCTGGATACAACACTTCTGAGAATTGATGCTGCGCTGCAGGTAGGAGTGAAAGGAGCTGCGGGGAGTGTGCAGTGGTCTTCAGACGTTAACAAATAAAAGCCAGCTCCAAAACCGGCACAGTCTCCGAGTTTTACTTTTCTTGAAATCTTGAATAAATGGAAAGTAGTCATTTTATTTTACTAATATAACACATCTAAATACATAATTTACAGTCTTTCCCCTATTTCTGACTTTTCTATGTGCTTGAAATTCTATAAGTTCGATTAAATTAAATTTTTCACTTATGACTTTACAAAATAGAAATGGTGCTAAAATATTCGTCTAGTTATGTAGTTGGAACAATACTTAGACAGCTCCTCTGCAGAGAGATCCAGTTCTTGTTCAGTCCGTATACAACTCCAACTCGCGTACCGATTTTTTGTTTTTATGATAGCATGAATAAATAATTCCTTTTTTGGCATCCAACTCAAGTCAAGAAATTAAGAAGCAGGACTACCAAAAATATATGAACCAAATAAATAATGAAAGACGTGTAAAATGTGCTAAAATTTAAGTTTTCAGCATGATGCATTGAGAAAAAAATATTTCGTTCAATGATAGAACTTCATAAGGAAATGAAACAAGTTTTGAACAAGAGTTCATTATTTTTAATTGAAAATTCTACTACAGTGAAACTAGGAGACTGTATCGGTTTTGGGGCTGGCAGTGATGGGGAAAATCCCCGAGAGAGTGCCGCATAATATTGCATAATATTATCATATTAATAATATTGCATAATATATTGCATAATTAATATTAATAATATTGCATAATATTATAATAACTGCATAATATTTTTGGTTCAGAATTATCTGAATGGTTTCAGAATTTCTCTAATAGAGACTAGCTATGTTCTTCCAATATTTATTTTAAAATTAAAAATTTTCCCAGAAGTAAAAAAAGAAATTTTATTCTTCTGATAAATCTCTTTTCTTAATAATTCTACTATTTCTTTGGAGATTGAACTATATATTTTAGTAAAAATTCGTTTGTTGAGCTGCAAATTAACTTTCCTAACTGAACATTCAAATTACTTATTTTGGGGAGAAAATTGATTGCTTTTAGTTGAAAATTCAACTACTGAATTTTTCGTTTAGAATTTATCTTTTTCTGTGAAAATTGAAATACTTGGTTTATCATTCATTTTCATTTTTTCGGTTTTTTTTTATTGAAAGTTTAATTGCTCCATTTCCGGTTAAAAATTGATCGTTTTTAGTCGAATATTCAACTATTTGGTTGACAATTTATGTAGTTTGTTCTAAATTCTTCTTTTTTAATAGAAAATATACTTCTTGTATAAAAACTCAACAACTTGGTTGAAAGTTTAACCAGTAATGATAAAATAGCTTTTTGATACCTTTCTTCTTTTCATAAAGAAGAACATTTATGGTTAATCTTCACAACTGCACTTAAAAGACTTTTTACGGCAGATTTGAAGAGTGGTAAGTTCACTATTAAGTTGACGTTTAGTTTAAAAGAGTGATTGTGATTTCAGATTAAGCTAGAACGAAGTGATGAAATGCCGTAAATTATTGTTACATTATTATTTATGAAGAAATTAGCACGAATTATAAAAAATTCCGCAATTTTCAAAATTATCAAAAATTTCAGAAATTACCCAAATTTCCTATAACTTCTGGTATTAATGACGAAAAAAATATTGTATGGAGCGCGCGCGTAATCTTTTTTTTTTGACTCGAATTATGTTTTCAGAAGGAGTAGTCAGCTTGTCTGTGGATTCACTTGCTGAACTATTATTATTTGAAAATTCATCTTTAAAAATACCAACTATTTTTGAAAAGTTTTTTTTTTATTACAAATCAATTTTATAAAATTCAAGTATAACTATTCCACTTTTGATTAAATCTGATTATTTTTAGTTAAAAGTTCAACTATTTGATTGAAAATAAAGTTTTGTCTTCGAAATTTATATTTACTGGTTAAAAGTTCAACTGTTTTGTAGAAAATTCATCTTTTTGTCTGAAGAATTGAACGTTTTTGTTACAAAATTCCAATATTTTTGTAGAAAATTCAACTGTAAAGTTGAAAGTGAACACTTTGGTTCAAAATGAAATCATTTTGGAAAACTCAAATATTTTTTAAAGAAGTCTCTTTTTTAGTTGAAAATTTACCTGCTGTGTTGAATATTCGTCTTTTTTTAATTAAAAATTCAACTGTCTTCTGAAAAGTTTGGCTTTTAAATTTAACTATTTGATTCAAAATTCAACTATGTTTGATTCAATTTTAATATTGTTAGGTTGAATATTCAACTATTTAATTATAAAATCAATTATTTTGTTAGAAGTTAATTCCTTTTACTTAAAAGTATAACTATGTGGTTGTAAATGCAACTGTTTGATTTATAATTAATTTTGTTGCTAAAAATTTATCTTTCTGTGTTGAAAATTCAGCTATATGTTTTAAAAAACTTTAACTTTCTTAAAAATTTAATTGTTTGTTGAAAACTCATCTATTTTATTACAAATATATCTTTTTTATTTAAAAATTTAACCGATTTTTTATTATTCGTCGTTTTGGATTAAAAATTCAACTGTCTTATAAAAAATTGGTATTTTTGGCTTTAAAATTAAAGAATTTGGTTAACCTTTTTTTCTATATTAAAATTTTTCTTTTTGGGTAGAATTAGGCTGTTTTTATTTACAATGAAAAAAGTATTGGTTGAAATTTCAAATTTTACGTTTTTTGTTGAAAATTAATCGTTTTTGGTTCAATTTAACTGTTTTTAAATTTTGAGTTGGAAAAATTAAATGGCTTCATTGAACATTCTTCTTTTTGGCTTTAAAATTTAACTACTTGGTTAAAAATGCACATAAATCTTTTTTATATTTCAACTTCAATATTTATTAAATAAATGATCTATTTATTAAAAATTTATTTGGTTAAAAAAGCAATTATGTTTGATTCCAGTGCAATCATTTTAGGTTGAATATTCAACTATTTTATTAAAAACTGAACTATTTTGTTAAGTCCCTTTTACTTGAAAGGCCAACTATGGTGTTCTTAATGCAACTTTTTGTTTAATAATTAATTTTGTTGTTGTTAAAAATGTTTGTATTAGGTTGAAAATTCATGTATGCCAATTACAAATTCAACTATTTTTTTCCAAATTCAAGTATATTTTGAAAATTCAAATATTTTAGGAATAAGTCCCTTTTTTAGTTAAAAATGTAACTGCTTTGTATAAATTCATCTTTTTCGATAGAAAATTCGTCCGATTGAAATAAAAATTTATATTTATTTGTTAAAAATTCAACTGTCTTTTATATAATTCCCCATCTTGGTTTGAAAATTTAACTATTTGGTGAAAAAAGTTAACTTTTCGTGCAAAATGATATATATTATATATAATCAATATATAATTCATTATAAGGAAAAAATTATTTCCTCCATCATCCATTTTTATCTACGAAGTCTTACAGAAAAACCCGGGGTTTCTATTAGAACCAATTCTTCGTAACAAGTGAGCTGCAAAAAAAAAGGAATCTCTCGCGCTGGAAAGGAACCCATAATCATAAAATATTTCATAGGAACCCAAGTATAAGTTCGACCAGAAAATTTTTGTACAGGATTCATTTTCTTCCTCGACTACCATCTTACATTTTACAAGTTAACGATGCACATTTTACGTTATAATAAAGATTTGAGGATATTGCACTCGGAAGATGACATGACATGTAGCAGTGTTTAAGGTTAAGTTTAACATGTTTACGGACTGCCACGACTGCATAGATTTTTCATGTCGCCATCTATCGGATATTAACGAACTAAAAAGAAACCCCCCAAACGAGTTATATTTGTGTCACACAAATAAAAAAGGAGAGTCAAATTTATAGAGTAAACATTTAGTCATTTCTCCTAGACGGCCTCAAGGACCTTATATAATTTTTTTGACTTAGGTAGAGAGACTCTCATTTTATGGCTAGTTCGACTGATAGAAGATGTTCAGACTCACTCTCAGGATAATCAAGCCATCCTTCCGGGATGGTTGGTTTTTACTGAGCGCATGTCTATGAGCCGTTCAGCGTTATATTTACTGTTTATGAAATTCAAATATATTTTAAATAATTTTAAATTGTTTTTCGATATTTCGAAAATGCGTGAAGAGTCAAGTGCATAAGAGGAAGAGAGAGAGGCGTATGAAATAATCAAAGCGACCCTTTAATATGGTCAGATCGACTACAGGAGAAGATCAAGTCGTCTATCTGATATGATCTAATTGACTATCCGAGATGATCAGTTCGACAATCTGTATTGAAGAGTTTGGCTCTCTGTGATGGTCGAGTCGACCGTCCGAGACGATTAAGTTGACTTTCTCAGATTTAGTCGCTTTAACCATCTAGTGGGCTGTTCTATAGTTGACCGACAAATACAGTCAGTCTCTACATCTGGATGTCCAGACTGATAGTTTATCAAATGAAACCGAAATAAAAATGTTGACTTAAAAGCTTTTTTTGGGTGAGGGGGTTTTGAAACAGTTTCAATTCGAAAAGTGGAATGCGGAAATTGCATACATGAACTAAACTCGTAAATGATGTGCACTATCGAGCTTTCGAAGTTCTAGTGCCTGCGGTGAATTTTGCGAGATAGCATTCGTTGTGTTTGATAACTTGATACGTGAAGCTGTAAGCTCTACATTATGCAAGTCACTCTTTAGACTTAAAAGCGAAGTCTTTAGCCGCCAATTTGACAGTGTTCCTCTTGTCGAGCCTGAATGGAAGGCAGCTGTGAAAGCATCTTTCAAACTAGGTGATTAACTTTCAACTCAAACAACCGACTATAGGCACTAGCAAGTCACAGTTAACGGGAAACACGTTCATTCAAGCTAGAATAATCATCAGTTCCCTCAAAATCGAACTTATGAAGTTACTCTAGGAAATTATAGACATCAGCAGAATAGAATTGATTAATTTTGAGGACATTTTGGGGTTAGATTTTAACTGATAAACTGATGAGGGGCTATTCGAAAACTAGGTCACGCTATTTTGAACACTTTTTCCACCCCAGTCTGTCTTAGTGACAGATTTCATTTGATAAACGGGCTTGAAATAAAAAAAAACATACAAACATATACAAAAACGATGTTTCAACACATTTCACAGTCAAGAATATTTTTAAACCAGGGAGAATAAGGTGATTTTCCCGAAAAGAGGGGAGTAATAGTCCCATAAATTCTTCTGAATAAAATTAATGTACATTTATTATATTGAATTGAATGTGAAATGCTTAAGAATAGATTGTATTTCTAACAAAATGGTTGAATTTTTAACCATCGAAGATGAATTTGTAATCAAATGATCAAATTTTACAATAAAAAAGAATTCACTTTAATTACAAACAGTTGCTTTTTTACCCAAATAGTCGAATCTTTCAAGCCAACAAGGCCATTCTTTTAAAAGACAGTTGCATTTTCAATCTAGAAATAAAACTTCATGCTCAAATCACATAATAATTTGCCACTCAAATAAGAAATTTTACAAAGAAGATAAGAAGACACGTACTTTGACGATTTGTCGATTTTTTTCTTCAACGATATAAGTATTTGTATTAAGTATTTATATTTGATTATTAAGTGTTTGTAGGGGTATTTTTTACCAATTTTAAAAAAATAGATTAATTTCGATAAATTAAGAGTTATTTTTCCGAGAAAAGCATTCCCTACAATACTACTGTTTCTAGTTTAATAAAGTCAGTGAGCTTCGAAGATAGTTATTTGTTTAAAAACATTTTTCTGTTTAAAAAATTGTTTTATCTATTTGAGCAATAAAAAAAATTACTTTTAAAATTATAAACAGTAGAGTTGTAGAGAATATTTTTTTCAAAAAATAAGCCATTATTTATTATAATTCAAGCATTTTTCAAAAATAAGTAAGAAGCAATAGTAGGAAAAAATTCAATTGCACAAAAGATTGTTGATAAATAGTTGAATTTTCAATGAAAAAAGACAATTTTTCTGTCTGAACAGATATTTTTTCAACGAAACAGTTCAATTTTTAACAAAATAATCGAAGTTTCTACTAAAATTATGAATCTTTTACTGAAAAGTTCAATTTTCAAACAAATAGTTGAATATTCAATAAAAAAAGATTAGTTCTTAACGAAAAATATAATAGTTAATATTTCACCCGAAAAAGATGTTCATTGTCAATAAAAACCAGTTTAATTAAGTAAAGTAGACGGATTTCTAATGAAATAGTGATATACCAAAGCAAAGAATATTTTTTTCCAAACGGATTAATCAAAAAGAATCTAATTTATACCAAAATAGATAGATCAAACGAAATAAATGACTTTTAAACAAAAAAGTTTAATTTTCAACGAGACAATATTGTTTAGATAAGAAAGAATTGAATTTAAAAAAAAACGTGAATTTTCTAGAAAAGTTGAATTTTCAACACGAAAATATGAATTTTAAACCAAAAACTAAATTATCATTCAAATAGTTCAATTTTCTATTAAAGGAATAGAATTTTCAACCTAAAAAGAAGAATCTTTAACAAAAGAGTTCAAGTTTTAGTCAAAATAGCTTAGTTTCTAACTAAAAACGAAACATTTTAACCAAAAATGGAATAGTTAAATTTGCAGTTGAAATCATTTATTTTTAACAAAAAATAAGAATTTTAAATAATATATTTTCATTTTTGAGGTTAAGGTTTTGGACCAGGTAAATAATTCAATCATTTTGATGTTCATTTTGTTGTCTACTGGTCTAGAATCAATATTTTATAAATACTGATTTTTAAAATAGTGAAAAAAAATTTTTAGTAATAATTTTACTTTTTATTGAAATTTGAAATTGTATTCAAATTAAACATTTTAATTATTAATTAATCAAATATTGAAAAATATTGATTCTGGACCAGTGGACGAAATAATTAACATCAAAATTATTTAAAAACTATAGTTAAATTAGTTTAACTCCCAACCAAGTAGTTGAATTTGTAATCAAAAAGATTAATTTTTAACCGAAGAAGAATGAATTTACAACGAAATACATCAATTTCCTTCCAAATTGTGGAATTTTTAACTTGAAACGATCAATTTTCAACTAAGAATGGAATAATTAAATAGCTTAATTGAGTCGAATTATTTGTATTATTTATACCCTATAATTTCCAAAGAAAGTTTTCATATGAGTTGAATTCGAGAGAAAAAAAGTGTGCATTCCTTTATCAATTTTCAATTTTCAGTTAAAAAATTCACTACATGTCAAAATTTCAACAGAATAGTTTAATCTTTAACCATTAAAATTACTATCAAACAAAGCAGTTAAATTCATGATCAAGCAATTAAATATTTAAAATTTCAGTTAACAAAATTAATATTGAACTAAAAACCTCGAATTTAAAAAAATGGTTAAATCTTCAAGCAAATATTAGAATTTTTAACAAAAAGAAATTAATTCTGAACTGAAAATGAAATATCTGACATTTTAACTGAAAAGAATTAACTTTTAATTATTAATATTTGGAGTTTATTATTACATTCAATTCCCGATATAAGAATCCATCCTGTTTATGTTCGGATTCCTCAGATTTAGGATCAAGGCCGGTGCAAGCCATGCCCAAAACCGTTCTCGAAAAATCGAGAAAAAGAGAAAGTTTCATTACAGCAGTGGAAAGATTACTAATTTTCATTTTTCCAAGTATTTCGAAAAATTTTGATTCACATTTTTTTTATTAGCCCTAGAGTGATTTTCGAAATAAGTGCAAAAAATTAATTACCTTTATATTTTTTATGTTTAATGTAACATTCTGCGTGAGACCCTTCTCTTACGTTACAAATCTTCCCAAAAACCTGCTCTCCCCTGGCAGTGTAAAGAATTTTTTAAATGGCCCTTTATTTGCATAGCTAAACCAATTAATTAACTAAAGGGCATGCATCAAGTCATATATTTTTTGATCGCAGAAATTGGCTTATTTATTATAATAATTATGTTGGTCACTAATGCATGATGTTCGTTCCGGCTTAGATCTCGGGTACTTAATTAAGCATCCTTCTAACGCCCTATATGATGCCCAACGCCCATCCTGACTTCCGTCTGCGCTTGGCATCCTCTTTATATGTATATGTAATATGTATACAGAAACCTAAAATAAGGGCGCTTCTATAGCCGTTCAATGTTTTGCAGGGTAGGTTCTTTCTTTCCTAATAGAACCATTTTCCCTCCTTCTTTTCAGTCTGTCGCCCTTTGTTGTTCTATTTAAGTTGTTCTCATGTGCGAGAGCCATAACGAGTTTTAGTCATTATAGAGGTCCTAGGCTAATTCAGCGTATACACCCCAGTTTTAGGAGAAGTATACGCTTCATTTCAGGTTATATTGCGATAGATAAAATGAGAAAGGTACATCCGTACTAACTAAAAACAATTTACTCAAATTGTCTTCAAAGCATAAACAGAGAACACTCTTGTTTTTAAACTTTTGAATCACATCAGAGGAGCTAATTCTCAGTATAAAGTTCTTCTGAAGAAATTACTGTTTACGATTACGACTTTTTAAATGGAACTAGTAAGATTTCAATCAACTGTCTAAAATAAAGTCAAAACGTAACTAACCAGCAATATTATACGTTCCCAAAATATTGTATTTCCAATTAATAATATCGATACACCAGACTCTCGGTTTCTATTCCCCCGGTCTCGACCTTCCGAGCAGCGTAGCGGAGATGCGCAATGCGTGGGTACTCACTCGCGCATTCTGCGCAATATTTTCTATTCCAATTGGAAATGGCTCTGATGGCCCTGAGTGTTTACGGTTGGATCCACCCTATTTGTCGGCAAGGCTATTTGCAGGCAATCTTCGACACTGGACATTATTTTCTATTTTTATCCCCCCCTCCCCTTCATCACGCATGTAACAGATCGGAAAATTTCCTTTGGACCCCCTCTCCCCTTACCGTCGTTGTCATTTTTCGTATTATGTTTAAGAACATAATAGGCGTTTTTTAAATAAAAAAAGGCTTTTTAAGATGAAGCATTGCTTGGTATTCCCTATAAATAAGTAAAATAATAATTTCATGAAACACTGAATGGTTATTCAATATTTTTCTAGCCATACCAGTATTGAAGTTACCTAATGTAAGTGCCAATTGAGAATTGCCGATTTAAAACTTCTTTCGATATCATAAAGAATACAGTATAATATTAATAATAATATAACATAAAAATTAAAAATAACACTTTTTTACCTTCCTAAGCACTTAAATTCTTTTTCAAATTAAATTCCGAGATAATTAAAATATTACTTTTTATGTGATTCTTAAAAAGTTTTTTAAAAATTTGAATATTTCATATGCGTCCAAAAATTTTTTAGAACTTTATTTTATAGAATTTTACAAAACTCGAATTTTTCTTAAAATCTTAAAAAATAATTCTCCATGTAAAAAAATTGCGTATTATCTTCAAAATTTTCACTAGAACTTTAAGAAAATTGATGTATTTACTTAAAACCGTTTTAAATTATTTTAAGGCTTTTAAAATTAGTTCTTGAAATCTTTAATTCTTGAATTTACTCGATTCGAAACATTTTTCTTCGAACTCTTCGACACTCTTTTTCAAAATTTTAGGAAATCGTTTAATATGCTTAAAAACCTTTTGCAATTTTCTCTTAAAGTTCATTTTTCAAAATAAATAAAAATCATTTAAAACTTTTATACAAATATTCAGAAAATTCTTTTGCCAATCTTGTCAGACCTTCTTAACCCTATAATACTTCAAAATTATTCGAATATTTCCTGTTTTTCTGAAATTAAAAAAAATACCCTTAAAATCATTCAGTTTCTTCTGTGAAATTTTTTTTATTCTTTTGAAATATAGTAAAGTCTTTTTAAATATTCTCTTGAAATTGAGTTTTAGAAAAAAAAAATTATTTTAATTTTTTCTTGAAATCTAAATTTTTTTTCAATTTCCTCAAACCTTACAAAATTATTTTAAAAACTTTACATGTTTTAATTATTTTTTAATCGTTTCAAAACTTCTGGATGTCTCTTAATCTTACTCAAAGGTTGTCTTGAATTTTGTACATACAAAAATTTGTAGAAATAATTAACGATTTTTTGTAATCTTTTTCAATTTTCTCTTATTTTCTCGTGGAATGAATTACAAAACAGTCATTAAAAATGTCCCCATTAGTCTTAAAAAAATTCTTTCATTACCTCGACCCCCTGAAAAATTCAGTTTACATAAAAATTGTTTAATCCTGAAAAATTAACAGAAATGGTCTCAAAGTATTCCATATTCTTTTTTTAAATACTTTGAAATCTTTATAACTTATGATTATTATTTTGAAATTAAATCTAATCAATTAAAAATTTTTCCAGTAATCTTGAAAAACATGTAATGTCCTCAAACTTTTATCTTTATTAAAAAGCTTCAATTTTTTTTTTAATTCTTTATAATCAGTTTTTGCGCATAATTTAATTCTTCGGATTTCTTTAAAAATGCAAGAAAATTTACAAATTAAAGTGTGGTAGGGGAATTTTCACCAAAATAACTTTGGGAAATTTTTTAACGATTTCGGTAAACTCCTTAGGTATTTTAGTTTGCCGAAATATATACTACTGAACTACAAAAATACAAGCATTGTAAAAAAATTAGAGTAGTTGAAAAACAAAAATTGAATGCGCCATGTTTTTGGAAGTTTTATGTAATAATAATTATAATTTAATATAGTATTATTATATTATTACAATTTCAAAAAAACAACCAACGCTTTTCCTAAATTCGTCTTGAACTACTGTACGTTTTTATTCAGAAATTTACTATCGAAAAAAGTATTTATTCAGAATGATTGAGTAGAATTTGAAATGTTTAATATTTTATAACATTTTCAAATAAGAAATAATTCACTTTCTAATGTCTTATGGTTCTAAAATCTATTTATTCTTAAGGCTTCAATCTGACAAATGATTTGATGAATTGTT
Organism: Belonocnema kinseyi; assembly: GCF_010883055.1. NCBI lineage: Eukaryota > Metazoa > Arthropoda > Insecta > Hymenoptera > Cynipidae > Belonocnema > Belonocnema kinseyi. The sequence goes on along the minus strand of NC_046663.1, from coordinate 59,438,880 downwards.
CATTGTTCTGAATTTATTCTGGAGCATTTCATTTACGATTGTGAAAATACAAATCCCTTGAAATGGAAATTGTGCAACTATAAAGTCTTTAAATTTAATATTTCACGATTCCAAAGAATTTACAAAACCAATTTCTACGTTTGAGATTGAAAACAAAGAATTAATTTTGAATATTTAAATCTAAATTTATTAAATTTAAAACTGAGTAAAATTGAAACCATGTAAATCAGAACATTTAAATATAAAATTATTATACATAAAACTAACTGCCCATGTATTAATATAAAATTTGTTAATTTTTAAATATTTAATAGTGAAATTGTAAAAATCATCTGGATTCACTGAATTTTTGGTTAATTTACGGTTATTAAACATTTTTCCAGTGTATTAATGATTTTTATGTTTAATAGAAAGAGAATGAAGTTACTTTTCGTAACTTTGGTGAAAAGAAAATTTATCTCATTGATATGAGAAAAGTTACAAATCCTTGAATAAGAAAATATCAACTGAAATCCTAATGAATAGTTATTTTTATGAATAAATAATACAATATTGATTTTTCAACTTGTGGATATTCGGGGAAAATAGCATGCGCTTTTCTTTCAGTTATCAAAAATAAAAAAAGAATCTTCAATTACATTAAAAAATCAAATTCATTTTCGACCGCCATTTTTAAGCTTCATGCTTTTGAAGCAAAAAAACTTTATTTTTAAAGCCTCAAAAATTAAGCTGTATTATAATTCTCCACTCAAAACTATAAATATAAACTGAAATTCTAGAAATTTGAATAATTATAAATATGTTAATAAGTATCAGATCATGGTGTACCAAGGGGCATTCAAAGTTATTGGACAGATTTATTTAAAAAACAAAGTGATTTCTGTCAATAGAAATCACTTTTATTTTCACAGTTATAAATAGAAGAATTAAAAATATTAACATCCTTTAAAGTTAAATTATTCTTGAAACGTTGAAAATTAGATGCTCTCTAATTTGAAACTTCAAAAAATTTCAATTCAAACTTGAAGCTTTAAAAGTGAACAATTCCAAACTTCGTTTACAAATTGAAGTATTTTGAAATTAGAAATTCCAAACTGAGTCGCTAAAAATGCTATACTCTCCAATCTGGGGTGAGCAGTCTAAACTCTCCAATCTCGTTATGGGTTGTCACCTAACCACGTTTAGCGAACGTAACGCTACGAATGAACACCAAACGAGATTTTAAAGTTTAGACGGTTAACTCCAGATTAGAAAGTTCAGAATTTACGTACTGATATCAATTCTTTATAAATATATCTAATTGGTTATAAAACTGGATTAAAAAACATTAAGGATTTAATATTAGAAAATATGCAACTTCTCCAAGTCTATAACTTATTTTCAAAACTTGATTTATTTTTTTTTACGTTAAAATTGTAAGAGATGAAGGTAAACATGACATTGTCACAAATTATCATATTGGGCGTGAGTTCTAAATAAACTTTTAATCAGTTAAGCGATTTATGAACGTATATCTTATTCTGTGGGTGGTGGAGTGACATGAACCGCCATTAGTATTTTCACTAAACTCGAGTCGTCTACAGAACAAGATTTCGCGAATTTCTATGAGTCGAGCGTGCCCAGGACCAATGCTAGTAACGGTAAAATACATTTAAATGCAAAGTAGTACATGGTTCCGGCCAGCTGTATATTCAAATACAATGCAGGGTGGTCCATTACATTTCTCATTAGGTGAAGAGGCCAGATAATACTTTTGCATCTGAGGATATACTCTAAGCTCCTCATTTGCGATTTTCTAAATTAATTCCGTTTCAATTGTCTTTCATTTTACTCTTTTAGCTAGACCGTTCGTCTGCTTTTGAGGTATTTTCTACATGGAGAAAAATGTAAGCTCTCTATAGATACCATCAGATTACTTCACTCGTTGACAAAACATAACAAACAAAAATATTTGTATTTTTCTTTGAGACAGTTTCATACATGGATAATACAGATTCTTAAATTTATAGAAATTTTATTTCTATAAATTGCGAAACGATTGGTGTAAAGTTTCAGAAAGTCCTAATAAACAAATTTTCAAAGATATCTTAGTGTGGTAAAGGAATTCCATTTCCTTATGCAAAAAACAGTTTTGATAAAACAACATTTTCGCACATCGTCAGAACGTAAATTTTCCAAATTCATTGTCAAGGAGATTTTTTGGTTCCGGGATCCCTTTACATCTAATTAGTTTTCATGATTTAAACCTAAAATAAAAAAAAAATAAAATTATTTAATTTAAATTTAGAAAAAGACCAATTTTTTAGAAGGCGGTTAAATTTTCAACTCAGAACTTTCTTACCAAACAAGATGAATTTTCAATCGAAAAGTATGAATTTATAACAAAAGATTTGAATTTGGAACCAGAAACAAAAAACATCAACCAAACGCCCTAACAGTTGGATTTCAACCTATAAAGATGAGTTTTCCATCAAATAGTAGAATTACAAAACAAAAAATATTAAATTTCAACCAAAAGCAGTTTCAGGTGAATTTTCTATCCAAAAGGACGAACTTTCAAATAGCAGTTAAATTAAAACAAAAGATAAAAAGCAAAAAGAGAAAATATGGCCTTTTAACAAAATAGTAAGATTTCCCAATAAACTCATGAATCTAAAAAAAATAATTTTGAATGAAGGAGATCTACTTTAAATCAAGTATTTAAAGATTTATTAAAAAATGTCAACTTTGATACTTCAACCAAAAAAGATTTTACTTTTAAATTTAAAACATTTCAATTCAGCCAAAAAAGAGGAATTTTCAACCAAATAATTAAATCCCCAACCAAAACAGATTATATTTTGACGAAACAGCTACAGTAGCTGCACTCTTAACTACAGAACAATAAACTGTATACCAAAGGGATCAAATTTTAATGAACAAATATTTTTTTTCAAGCGAGAAAAAAAAGGTCAACCAAATTGCTAAATTTTCAAGCCAGAAACGCGAATTATTTACAAAACAGTTGCATTTTCTACCTTAAGATATAAATTTAAGACTAATATGTTAATTTTCAACCAAAGAGTTTAATTTTTTTACTAAAAAGACAATTGTTATACAAAGCGAATTTAAACAAAAAAATTTTATAATCAAATAGTTGAATTTCAACTTTAAAACCTTAAATTTCCAATAAGAATGGAATACTTAGACTTGCAGTTTAAAAGTTGATTTTCTACAAAAAAAATTAATTTTTAACAAAAACAGTTAAATTTTCAACCAAAAATGAAAAATTAAATTTTTAATCAGAAACATTAATTTTTTACATAAGATATTTATTTTAACAAAATAGTTTAATTTTCAAGTAATAAAATAATTGTTTAACGAAATAGTTGAAATATTGTTCAAGTAGTTGAATTTTCAACTAAAAGCAATCAGTTTTCAGCCAAAAATGGATTAGTTAAATTTCCAGTTATTAAACTTTTATTTTTCACTAACAAAAAAAAGAATTTTTAACAAAATTGCTCATTCTTGAATCCAATAGTGGAAATTTCAACCAAAACTGATAATTTCTTAATTAAAAATATAATAGTGGACTTTTTAAAGAATTAATTTTAGTTTGCATTTAAACGATCAAGTAGAAATAGGGGAAGTTTGTTAAAAACCGGGGTAAAAGAGGATTTATTTAAAAAAGGAAAAAAGGGAGAAATGGAAGAAGGAATGTGAAGTCCGCATTTAGATGCTTTATTTGCAAAATAAAATCACTAGTTTTCTTTTCTTCAATCATTAAATTTTTTTATTTATTCTACCCCTCCTCTTCCCTGCCCCTGGCAGTATGATGTAGTTTTTTCATATTGACCCTTGGTTCAACGAAAAAATTCTCTCCTTCATTATTCATAGTGTGTCCTCTTATGGTGCACACAACCATCGTTCCTTTACATCTTTATTACATTATTTTTATAACGCTTCTCACCTAATTAACCTAATAAGTAATTTTACTTTATTGTAATTAATCCTACATACTTCACAATTTTAGCTAGTTGAATGCTTCTATGTGACTTCCATTTTCTCTTCTCTCCCTCACTCCTCCTCTTTCTTCTTTACCTCCTGTACCTTTTTCTATCTCCTTTTTTTATTTTATCTTCCATCATTTTTCCCTTTTCTATCTCTTTTTTTTCACCTAACATTTCCTTAACAGTTTCTTTTTACTCTCCCCAATCTTCATTTCCTCTCAAACAACGATCCCATACATGCCCCCATGTCTCCTCTGCCCATTTTACAGACTTTGGATTTTATATTCTCATCTTTTAATTAATACATTGATTATATTTCACATCATCTCCCAGTCTCTATATATTTATTCTTGTCCATCTCTTTTACCTCCATCCTCCTTTCAGATATTTTAGCAATCATTCTCTTGTTATCACCTTATATCATTTGCTGTATCTTGATTCCTCTATGCTCCCCCATCTATTGAGCACCTTCTTTTCTTGATCCTCTTCTCAAATTTTTCATATACTATCTTTTCTCCTCGTTCTATCCCTCGATCTCTAAAAAACTCCCTTTTTTTTCTTCTCATTTCGTTAAATCTACGGTCATTTTTTCTCATTCTTCCACCTCTTGGCAACATTTCATTCTTGCCCTTGTTTTCGACTTATCACTTTGAGCCTCTTCTCTTATCATATAATCCGGAATTTTCCAGCCTATCTCTAATGTGTATCTAATATATATCTCTTGCAACCTTTCTATCTCCTTCCTCTCCTTCCAACCAAATATCTAATACCGGTCATGTCAGCGAATCAATCAAGCTTATTCGCCTCCTCCAATCTTTTTTAAATCTTCTTTTTCCTATTCCCTGTACCCGTTCCATTGCTACCTCCGCTTTCTTAATCCTTTCTCTAATGTCCTATGTTCTCCATTCGGTTAATTAATCAAACCGAGGTATTTAAATTGCTTTAGTTCCTCTATCTTTACAGCGTTTTATTTTCATTTCTTCTTTCTCTCTCTCCCTTTTCTTGATCTCCCTAGCTTTGTTTTATCTGTATCAAGCCGCAAATTTTTCCCATCCAAGTATTTTCTAACTCCCTAATAAAAAATGCAATTTCTTTTGAATTAACCCTATATCATCCACGTCAGCGTGTATATTTTTTCTTCCTCTAGTCTTACTCATCCCCAACCTGTTTTCTTCATCTCCTATAAATCTGAAATGAATATATCAAACAGGAGCGGGTTTAGGGGGTAATACAGCCTTACACATATTGCTTATCAAAAGCTGTCTCCTATTTGCTTTTCTACTCACACCTGACTTTTTGTCTCTCTGAAGATTTCTGCTTCTCTTCCTTAAGTCTTCTCTCATCGGTTTTACTTCCTTCTTCTCTATAGTTTTATCTATTTTTTCCATGTCCAATGTGTCAAATGTCGACCTCAAATCCATAAAAATTGCTGTCATTCCCCCCTTTTCAGTTGATTCTTTTATTTATAATATAATTTAGCGCGTAAGTATCATCCATAACTCTCACACCTTTTCTAAACCCATTCTGATTCACAGGAATGATATTTTTCCCTCTACTTCTTTTTGTTTAATCTTTCTGATGATAGGTTCAATTATTCAATAATATTGGATAACCAGTTAGTTGGTTTCCTCCTCATTATCTCATTTGAATCTGTTTTATATTTCTGGTATTTTTAAGATACAATATAATATAATTATTGAAGAATCATCTCGGATCGATTTTTCATTACTGCTTTCCTTTTCCTAAAATGTTGGCCTCTCTATAAAAATATGAAGAACTCAGCAAAATAATCGCTGATACACAAGAGTAATTCCATTTTAATTAATTATTTATTTTATTTAACGTACACTTTTTCCGTTATTTAAACGAACTAAATTATTTAATAAATGACATTGTTTAAAAAAAGGTTTGAACAGAATAATTGCCTAAAGGAAAAAAACTCGACTAATATTACTTAATTTTCAAGAAAATTCTCCTTTTTTCGTTTTTTCGCTTAAATTTGTACTGAATTAATAGAAAACAATAAGAAAACTCTAATATTTCTCTTTAAAAGTTTATGCATTTTAATTGAAAAGACTTGTATTATATTTTTGTAAATTAGTCTTTTTCAGTTAAAAATTCAAGTATTAACTTTTCCATTAAAAACTAATTTTTTTTGCCTGAAAAATTAACTAGTTGGTTGAAACTTAAACTACTTTGTTAAAAATATATTCTATTGGTTGAAAATCCATCTGCTTTGTTGAAATAATTAAAATAATATATTATTGAAATAATTATTATATTATTATATATCATTGAAAATTATATATAATTGAAATAATTAAAAATTTAAATATTTAGTTGGAAACTTATCCTTTTATGTCGAAAATTTAAGTATATAATATTAAAAATGCAACTATTTTGTTAAAAATGTACCCATTTCGCTAATAATTTCACTTATTTGTCAAAAAGTGATCATTTTTGTTGAAAAATTGAACTGCTTTGTTGAAAATTCGTCTTTCTGGATTGTAAAACCATACTTTTGGATTAATGAATCAACTGTCTTCGAAAAATTTCGTGTTTTTCGCCTCAGGATTCGACTATTTGGTTAAAACTACAACTGTTTATGGTTGAATTTAATTCTTTTTTGTTGAATGATTTGACTATTTGATTGAAAATTGGTCTGTCTTTTTTAAAAATTAAACTGTTTGGTTAAAAAATCACCTTTTTTATTGAAAATTACTTTTTTCTAATTCAAAAATCAAAACTTAACTTGTTTCTAAAAAATTTATCTTTTCAGATTGAAAACTCAACTCTTTCGTTGAAAATTCGTCTCTTTTGGTCAAAAGTTAATTTTTTGAAATTGAAAATTCAATCGTTTTGTTTAAAATTTAATATAACACGACTTGAAAACTTAAGTGTTTCACATTTAATTCAATATGGTACCTAGACATGAATTTTATTTAAATGAATGTATTCCCGTATTATTCCGATTTCGGACTGTGAAGTATTTTAAAATATTATGCTGATATGTTTTTTGTTTTATTTAAGGCATTTATCAAAAAAATTGACAAAAAAAATTTTGCTTTAAAATATAATTTGTTTGTTGATTTGCCAATGGTCGAAAAATATATTTTTTTCTATATTTAATTTCATGATATAGGCAGTGGTTTTGATCTAACCTATAAAAAATATAAAAAACGACTTACTCATGGTTGAACAATTGAACATTAATTGATAGGTGTTTTACTATATGTTAGTAGATGTAAAAAAAAATGTTGATGGTACACCCCTAGAACTAAAGTTTCGAAAATAAATGAAGGCCTATTTTCTATGCCCTTTACATTTAAAAAATTTTTTTAGGCTTTCAGATTTCTTTCACATTCACATTCTTGAATAACGTTTTCCGCAATAATTTAAAAACTTTTTTTGCGAAAAAGTTAATTTGGTAGAATTTTCATAAGCATTTCAAGCAAAAACACATCGTTTTCCTCTATAATTAATTTTGTAGGCTAGCATTATTCTTATTTTGAAATTTTCTTTATGCCTATCAAATAGGAAAGCATTCGTGCAGACACCTGATTTCTTTTCAGCTTTTTTCATCACTTTTTAGAAAGATTTGGCGACTAAAATTGCAAGAAAGAAAAATCATCAAGTCTGTTGTACATAATTTACTGTTTTACATCTTTCGAAGCAATGTCTTTAGTAACTATCCTTGAAGAGATTATTTGTGCGGAATAAAATTATCTTTGTGATGGAGTTTATCTTGTTCATTAACGACTTTTTCACTGAGTTCTTTCCATTTTTGTGGAAAAGACGAAAAATCAAACTGAGTAGATAGGCTTGGAGAAATTATTTTTGTTCTGCTTACGAACATTTTTTTAATTTGATGTGCGATGTGGTACATCACGTATGAACCATCCACAAAAAGAAAAAGAAAAACTGAAGATGAGTCGTTGGAGATCTTTACAGAGCATGTATTGAACGTGTAATTTGGTGTCCGGCAATTTGCCAACAAAATGAATGAAATGGTATCAAAAGGGAGTCTTCTTGTTGGGTTTTAACACGCACAGACCGCTTGGACATCCTTGAATGAACGTTAATCATGGATCCACGTTTTTTATCTTTTCCGGGTGCTTTCTACGTTTTTGCGTCCATTTTTTCGAAAATGTTCCAGTGAATTCATGTTGAGTCGCCTTTTAAACTTTTAAGAGCCCTAAATTATAAATTCGCTGCACGCTGTAAATGAAATACTCTTTCTTTTCCCTCTCCGAGATATTTTAACTCTGAAAAACCTGCTCGGATTTTAGAAATGTAAGTAGAATGTTGCGTAATTATGAAATAAGCATATTTTGCTCCTATTTCATTTCCATCAGATTTTCTCTTCATCATTCTTCTTTTTACAATCTATATATGTACTGGTACATTTTATCAGATTTTCCATACTAAGCAATTTGTTATATTCTTATTTTAATCCACTAGATTTCCTCTTCGTCTCAATTTTTCCGCTGTTCAATTTGCTTGTAGCTGATTTATGTTTACGTCCTTCCATGGAAAATTCGTTCTTTGATTTGAATACACATTTTAGTTATACATGAAAAGACAAGAATTTCTTGAATCCTAATTTTATCACAATATAGAGACAAGTTTGTCATAAAAATATTGTTGTTTCTTGTTTGAAAATGAATTTGAGGCGAATGGTAGAAAATTTTGTAATTTCACCAAAACTTAAATAAAAATTTGGTAAGGTGATATTCTGGCGTTATTGAAAAAGAATCAAATAAAAAAAATGTCTACTGGTCACTTATTAGGACGGCCGTAGAACTCGTATCATGGCATATAATCTTATGACGACAAAATATCTTTCTTTTCAGAAAATCCCAATTGTTTTTTTAATTAAGCCCCATAAGTTTTGACCTTTGGTAAAAATAACATTTTTAATGATTTTCTGTTAATAAAAATTACCATATAAGACAAATGAGGAAATGCCATTTTTTAATTTAGTCTCCTGGAATTATTTCTTTTAGATCGATTGTCTTCAAATATGGCTCATCTTGAAGAATTTAGAATTTGGATCTAGATTAAAAAATAAACATTGCTATTTTAAAGAGTCTTTTTTTGTTATCAGTAGTTGAAAAATATAAAATAAGGGAATTTTTTCAGACAACTGTGCTAGAAACTTTACTATTATTTCGATATATTTCAAGGATGGTTCTAATTGTTAAAATTGTTGTTTTTAGCATCTTGTTTGCATGTTCATGTACATTAAAAAATAAAACTTTCTATGACATAGTGGTGCTTTTTGTTAACAGACGTTTAAAAATAAGAAAAATGGAGAAATTTCGTTTTTCGATCACTATAATGTAGCTTTCCTATATTAGTCTGTTTTCTAGGGATGGCTCAAATGTCTTGACATGCAGGAATAAATTTAAAAAAAGTTTCTGTCATAGAGTTTTTTTGTTTGTTATCAGCGTTTATAGAATTAGAAAAAGAAGGGATTTTTGTTTTTTAGATCACTATATATGTTTTCATTAAAATAATTATGTAAATTTTCATTTAAAAAATTTTTTTGTTATAATGTTTTTTATCATTAGTAGGGAAAAACTAGATCAAATGTATATTATCTTTATTTCTGTACCTCGGCTTAAAATTGCTTATTCAGATTCTGGATATTGGATATTCAATCTTATTTTTTACATTTGAAAAAAAATTTAGTCGTCCTATCTAAAAATTATTAATCAAACAAATTTAGATCCTTTCTGGGCGAGCAACTTTTGTCTATTCACTTTTTTTCTACTTTCTGTCCTTTTTCAAACAATTAAATTTTTTTATTTCCAATGTTATTTTTAAGGTAAAAACAAAAACTACGCTTTCTGTCAGACAAAATTGTTCATGACAAATTTGTAGCTTTCTTTTGGAGGAAACATCTTTGCCAAAAATTTGTTTTTAAAACTTTTGATGTTTTTAAAGAATAAAATGAAAACTAGGCATCCTATCAAAAAGTGATCGATAACCAATTTATAGATCTTTTTTAACTTCACAATTTTTATTAGGGCCCCATTTGCCGTATCTTGCATAGTATGACAGAAAAATGGAATTTTTTATTATTTTTTGTGGTGTTAAAATTTGCATTTTCAATTTTTCAATAATGTCCAAAAAGTTGTTATGATAATATTGTAAGGTTTCCAAAAAGCAACATTTTGCTTATTTTGACTTTTTCTCTTATCGTGCGTTAGTTGGCTTAAAATTCTAATTATCTTTTGTTTTATTGAATTTTGTAAAAGTGCTATAACTCTAGTACTTTTTTTACAACAAAAAAGTCATAGAAGGAAATTGTTTGTATTTTTAATCACTATGAATAATCATCCAGAGAATTTTTGAATTTTTACAAAAATGAGGTCCTAAAAATGTTTAAAATACGCCCACTTTTTGAAATTTTGTCCTAAATGGCTGGCCAACGAGTTAGACCTTTATTTAAGGACCCTTAAGAGTATCTTAATGGCCAATCGAATCTGTCCATTCGCTCGAAATTTTTCGTGCTCACAAACTAAAAATCTACAGACACACAGAGACAGAATCATTCGTGAAAACTTGTTTTTCGAATTCAGGGGGTTTTAAAACGTCAAAATTTGACAAATATGTGATGGGGGGGGGTCGAATTTTAAGCTAAATTTTCTCTGACAAGAATGTAATATAAAATTTCTTATAGAAAAATTGTTTCTTCTTTTCTATACTTGTAAAAGCATATGCTTAATCTTTCCCCTATTTTCCCCCTATTTCGTGAAAAATTGCCCTATTTCCCACTTTTTGACTTCTTTTTGTTCTGTGACCCCTGGAATTTAGTCAAATTGCTATCATTTTTCACAAAAAGTCTTGTCCCTTTTGTATTGATATAACTAAAATTTATTCAGGGTTTATTTTTTTAAACATGGAAGCACAGAAAACAGGGGTATCATTTTTATAACAGCTCATTTGTTATGTTTTCGAAATAAGAGTTTTTTCTCAAAATAAGAATATGAATATAGACATTCTCATTGTTCGGTGTCTTATTTGTCTTGCAATTCAAAACAAGAGCGAATCGGCGTACTTTTGAGGATCAGCGTTGCCTGTGAGGTGCTTGTTGTGTGCTTGCACGAAATTATGCGAAAGGGAGTTTTTACGTGATCCAGCTCATATTAGATGAAATTCCCTTTGTTTTTCTCGAGGGTTCCTCCCTTCGCGGTAATTTGTCGCAAACTCGCCACGTACGACCGTAATTATACCCGCGACCCTCGATAGGTTACGTGTCTGTACACGAGTGTAATTGTGAAAGTGTGTGGGTACAAATGTGTATACATACCGCAAGGTTGACCAAATCACGAGGGATGTGGTTTGGATGGGATGTATATATACATATATATTCATATATATGTATGAGGCCTAACGTCCTTTGGAGGGTTATACTAATGTCTGCCGATAAAGGCGTCGGATTAAATTTATAGACACAGGGGACGCCTTAAAGACGTTAGCTTCCGAATCTGTGACAGGGAGGGTGAAACAGAAAAAATTCGATCGATTTGGCAAATTATTCCTTAGATAGATGGCTTCCGGTGCATTAAATCATGTTAATTATGCAATTAGGGGTAAGAGCATCTAATTAGGATTATGGTGGTAAATTAGGATTTCAGATTACTCGATGATAATGCACTATATATTATTCAATACTAATCGCTGGGGGATTGTATTGGCCTTTAATAATAAATTTTGTAGCAATTAATAATGGGCGTTGTTGGCTTTAGGGTCAGGTGAATTGAAAATTTCTATCGAACCTGGTCGATTGAAAAGTTAGATTTTTTGTGGGAACACGTTTTGGTCTGCATCAAAGAAGAAAGATCATCTGGTTGAAATTCTTGTATACCATTTCTTGAGATTTGAAAGGACATCTCACCATCTTCTTGTAGGATTTTGTTTCAAAATCATGTTCCCCTTCTTTTTCTCTCATTGATCATATTATCTATAATAATCGATGTGGGATTAAAGTGGCCCACTATAATAAGTTTTGTGGAACATTCGTTTCAATCTATCAGGTTCGATAATAAATCTGCTGCACGAAGATTTAATCAAATTCACTGACGAGGGCCACTATTGCGTGTCAAAACGTTTGAAACAATTTAATTATTTTCAATTCAACTGATAATATCGGCAATGATAAACAAAGTAAGGGCAATGGACTTTTAAACAAAATTCTAGAAGAGATGATGATGTCCTTTCAAATCTAAAAAAATGGTACGCAAGTGTCACCCTAGCCTAGCCCTAGATAAGAATTCCAACTATCTTTCATGTTCGATGCTGGAGACAACGTGTCCCCCAAAAACACATAAATCTACATGCGTTTTAATCTGAAGCCAAGAACGTAAAATGGTACATCAATGATATCTATCAAAATAATTTGAAAATTAAATGTTCCTGTAAAAAGATCTACTCACATCGCTCCACTGGGAATCGAACCACAGAACTTCCGATTGCCGGCCGGGTGCTTTTCCAATTAAGCTATTAGAGAGATCAAAAGAAGAATCCTTTTTTAGAAATACGCACTATTTGATTTCAGGTGTTACATTTTTGATACGAGTAATTTAAAGGAATGTTTATTATCATCAGAAGAAGTTGCCATTGATCTGTGTAGATGTCATTCCACAATCTGTAAAATTAGAAATCAGGAATATTGATCAAGTTAACTCTTCAATTAACAGAAAATACTTAAGTCATTACTGACTAGATGGAAAATTAATTTTTCATTTTTTTTAAAAAAGATCTACTCAGTTCTTCTTTCGATCTCCTTAACAGCTTAATTTGAAAAGTACCCGGCTGGCAATCGGAGGTTCTGTGGTTAATGTGTAAATTAAGAAATTTTATTTTCCATCTAGTCAGTAATGACGTTAAGTATTTTCTGTTACTTGAAGATTTAATTTGATCGATAGTGCTGATTTCAAATTTCACAGATTGTGAACAGACATCTAGATTGATTGATGGTAAATACCTCTGATGGCAATACAGATTCCTTTACAAATTATTTAGTACTCTAAATTTAGTTATTGGCAATATTTTGTTTAGTGAAACCGAATAAATTTTATTGTTAATACTAATATTTTATTTATAAGGATCTTTGCATAATAAAAAATAAAGTTAGAGGATTGATAATGATACTGGTCATAAAACAATTTCCAGCTTGGTATTTTTTATCTGACTTTATTTCGTATTCTCCAACTCTCGAACCTATTCTTTCTTTTATTCATGAACCTCGTTTCCTTGGCACAACTTCTGCAGCAATTTGTCTCTCTTTCACGGGTATTTAAATATCTTTAGAGCTGATTTTACTCAAGCCATTATTTATACTGAAAAATAAATAAGCAATATGGACTTTCTTATTCTTTATTGCTCCCTAGGTATCGATCTCTGAGGATTATGAATTTTTAAGTTCTATTATCGCCCTGAATATACCCTACTATAGGGACATTTTGTGGGAGAGTGCGGGGTCATGTCTCAGATTTTGCTCTACTTTGGGCTAATCATACTGGGGATCATCCATAAACTACATTACCAATTTGTGGCACCCCCCCCCCCTCCTCGTTAGCAACTGCTGATTTGGTTATGACTGTCCCCCACCAAGTAACGCAGCCTTTAGGTAAAACCCGATTTTACTTTTATACGTAAAAAAAGGAATTTTTAACAAAACAGTTCAATTTCTGACCAAAGAGATCAATTTTTAACTAAAATTTCAAATCATCATCCATAAAATGCATTTTTAAGAAATCAGTTCCGCTAAAAAACCTGTTTGTTAAATTTTTAACCAGAAAAATAAATTTTTAAACAAAAAGTTGAGTTTTCAACTAAAAAAGATGAATTTTTAAACAAAAAGATTAATTTACTACAAAAAAAAACGAATTTTTTATTATATTCAAGAGTACTCAACCAAAAAGTAGAATTTGTGACTAAAAAAGATGAATTTTTAAACAAAAATGTTAATTTTCATACAATAAAGACGAAATTTCAATAAAATTTCAGAATTTTCTACCAAACAGTTCAATTTTCAATCAGAAAGTTTAATTTTTCAGAAAGAAAAAAATTTTTTAATTGTTGAGAAGATTCTGAACCAAAAAGTTGTTTTTTTAACTAAAAAGGGGAATTTTTAAACAAGAAGACGAATTTTCAACAAAATTTAAGAATTGTGAATCAAAAAATTGAGTTTCTAAAAAAAGAAGAATTTTTAAATAAAAAGATTAATTTACCACAAAAAGGCAAATTTTTAATCCAGTTCCAAAAATATCATCCAAAAAGTTTAATTTTTAAGAAAGAATGAATTTTTTTTAATTTTGCAGAAAGACGTTCAACTTTTAAATCTATTTGTAAAAATTTTAACCATAAATATGAATTTTAAAACAAAAAGAATAATTGAAAACAAAAAAGACGAATTTTCAACAAAATTCAAGAATCCTGAATCAGAAAGTTGAATTGCCAATTAAAAAGATAAATTTTTAAAGAAAAGGACGAATTTTCAAATAAAAAGATTAATTTACCACCAAAAAAGACAAATTTTTAATAAAATTTAAGAGTTCTTGACCAAATAGTTGATGTTTCAACTAAAAAAGATGAATTTTTAAAGAAAAAGATTAATTTACCACCAAACAAGACGAATTGTCAATAAAATTCAAGAATTCTTAAACAAACTGATTAATTTTCTATCAAAAGCATTCATCATCTGCAAACGTACTAAAACGTTACCACATGCACTTTCAGAAAAAAATCTTTCTCTAAATTCTAAAAGGCTCTAAAAGTTTTGTGAGAACCCTCCCTCCCACCTAAGGTGTTAACGTAGTTTTTGGACGATCGCCTTTTTTCAGGGACTTTTTATCAGGGATTTTTTGCCCAGTTTGCCCAGTTTTTATTTTTTCCACTTTTGTAGAGGGGTGAACATTTAATGAACATATCCTGGATCACTGAAAAAAATGTTTGTTTGAACGAACAAAAGTTTGGTTGTCCCAACCAAATTTTTTGGTTGTTATAGAAGTAACAAAATTGTTTTGTTAAGCCAACCAACTTATTTTGTTGGAGCGTTTGGTTAAATTGATCAACAAGTTTGGTAGGCATAAACAATTTTGTTGTAGATTGAACAAACTAATTTGGTTAAATTAACCAAATATTTATCAGCTCAACAATCATGTTTTTAAGATTTGAAAGATTAAATTAAACAAATACTAAAATATACCAATCATTTACCTTGAATCACAACAAACACAATACTTTTTTCAACTTTATTTTCGTAGATAGAACTACAAATAATATTAATGATCAAAATTTAGAGAGCTGATTTTCGCTCGAATCCACCATATTGAAAATGTGGTCAGCTGCTCATCATGGGTTGAAAGAGAGCGCATGCGCACCTGCGTGTTTGGTACGCTTAACAAAATTCTTTAGTACACTGAACAAAAAGTGTTTAACGAACTTTTATGATTAAGCCAAATCAATTATTTTTTAACTCCACTAATTTGTTGATAGTCGCAACCAAATTTTGATAAGAACAACCAAAACTGCTCAACAAGATTATTTTGTCGCTAGGACATTATTTTTTTTCTCAGTGATACTGACCTTAGATATTCTTGAATCACGTATTGTTTTACAAGACAATTCGAAAGAGAATAAGATGTCTTCTAAAAATCTAAAACATGTTTCCGTACAATTTTGTTGATTGAGATCTCTGGCAAAATATGTAAACAAAGCAGCTATTGATTCTTCTGCCAAAAAGGAAGCATCAGTCTGTTAAACATGAAACGGCTGTTGGATTTCCTCCCTTTCATCCTCGCGGTGCGACGACTGCTTCGTCATATTTCTTTCCCAAATACTCAGCGCCCCGTGAGATCTCCAGCCGTCACATGTTGGAATTATTTATTCCTAATGATTAATCGACTCGTTTTCTCAGTTCTAAGTTCCAACCTGTCACGGCAAAGCAGGCATCTGCTTGTTTCTTTCTTATTAATGTGACCT
Source organism: Belonocnema kinseyi (assembly GCF_010883055.1). Lineage (NCBI taxonomy): Eukaryota > Metazoa > Arthropoda > Insecta > Hymenoptera > Cynipidae > Belonocnema > Belonocnema kinseyi. The sequence continues at coordinate 59,422,894 of NC_046663.1, read as the reverse complement.
TTACGTTTCCTCGATTTATTATCCACCAGAAAATTACATCTTCCTGAGGAGCATTTTCATTTGGAATGTCTCTTATTAATGCAGGATTTAAAGAAGGCTGCAATAGAGTCACGCACTCAGCGATAATGGCTATTAAAATGCAATTGTTTCTCTTCCAAGCTCAAAAGTGGCACTTCCTAACAGCATTTGTCTAATTTTAATAAACAACTCGAAATAATTTAATGAGAACCATTGTCTTCACGTAAATTTTCCAGTTTTGAGTTAAGTGGGTCAGCAGTTGAAGCAATTTGTAGCTATTAGCATTTTTTTAATTAAAAATGTTATTTGTAATTTTAAATCAAAAGGTCTTAGAAATGCACTCTATTTTTCCCATACATACAAAATTTCTTACCTTTAGGGACCATGCTGTAACTATGTTAGCAATATGGGGGGGGGGGGGGGGGGGGGGGGGGGGTCAGTATAAGTAACATTCTAAACTTAGATAACATTTAGTATGTTTCCTCATGATAAATTTTAAAGAATTATTTTTCTTTGTTTTTAAGAAGCATACACTTTCTCCTCTTTTTCTCCTTTTTTGGGTTGAATACGAATTAAATTAATAGATGCAAAAAAGAAAAATCAAATACTTTTAGATGAAAAGTCTACTATTATACTTTTGGTTCGCAATTCATTTCGCTTAGTTAAAAATTCAAAAATGCAATAACTTTGTTAAAAATTAATGTATTTTGTCGAAAGATAATAGATTTTGTTCAAAATTCCGGCTTTTTGGAAAATATAAATCTTTCTACTGGATAATTCTTTTTTTTGTTATTGAAAATTTATCTCCTTAATTGAAAATTTAACCATTTGATTTTAAGAAAATTAATCTTCTTGATTAAAAATCATCTGTTGAGTTGGACTCTTTTCTTTTAAATTATTAGTTTTCAGATTCATTATTTCAAATGAGAAATCATCTCTTTTTTTGAAAATGTAACCATTTTGTTTCAAATATGCTTGTATTTTTATTTAGAATTAAGTATTTAACTATAAAGGAACTATTCCATTTTTTGTTGAAAATTGATATTTTCTATTTAAAAATTCACTTATTTTATTAAAGATTCTTCTTTTTTAGTCAAAAATGAATTATTTCGTTTGATAATCCATCCTTTTTTATTATAAATGCATCTTTTTGGGTCTAAATTAATTGGGTTTGGTTGAGGATTCAAGAATTTTGTAAGAAATTAAACTATTCAGTTAAAAATAAACTTTTAAATTATAACTTAAATTATTTTTGTGAAAATTTAACTTTTTAGTTAAAAATTAACTTTGGTGTTCTAATATAATATTCGTCCTCTTTGCTTTAAAATTCAACAGTTTCGTTACAAATAATTGTATTTTGTTGAAAGGTAATACATTTTGTTGAAAGTCCATGGTTTTTTTTATAACATTAATCTTTTTGCTGAAAAATTCTTATTTTGTTGAAAATCTAACTATTCGCCTCATCGGTTTAAAATTTAACTATTACATTTAAATAAAAATAATCTTCGGAATTAAAAATCATCTTTTGGGTTGAACTTTTGTTTAAAACTGATCTTTTATGAAGATTCATAATTTTAGTTGAAAACTCATCTCTTTTGTTAAAACTTCGTTTTTTTGTTTGTTTAAAAATTAATTCTTTTAGCTAACAATGTACCTATTACGATTTTTGTTAATAAAATGGCATTTTGTATTGAAAATAGTTCTTTTCTAGTTGAAAATTAATGTATTTGGTTGTTTTTTGTTTTTGTTGAAAATTGATCCTGTTTTATTCAAAATCCAACTAATTGGGTCTGAATTAATCTGTGTTTGTTAAGGATTCAACAAGCAGGTTAAAAATTAAACTATTCGCTTGAAACTGACCTTTTTTTATCAAAAATTAAACCAGTTGTATAAAAGAATTGCCTTTTTCTAGTTAAAAATTGATGTATTTTGTTTAAAGTGCATCTTTTTTGGGTAGGAAATTAATTTTCTTGGTTCAAAATTTATCCTTTTTTAAGCTTTACTTCTTTGATTTAAAATTTAATTTTATTCTTGAAAATTCGGTTTTTTATGGTTGAACATTAATTTTTATATCTGAAAATTGCACTGTTCAATTTCTGGTTAGAAATATATCTTTTATTAGTTAAAAATTCAACTATTTCGTAAACTTTAAATCCTAGGAATTTGAACTGTTTTATATTACATTCAATATAGTAATTGCATTAATTTTATTTAAAATAATTTATTTCTTTATTATTACCCTCTTTTCTGTGTTTTGATAGAATTTTGTACTACGATTATTGACACAGTTTTATCGAAGATTCTTTATTTTCATAAATAATTCCAAACACATAATTTATCGATTTAACATAGTTTGCCTTTTTAAATAAAAGCAATTCTACCGAATTATTGATGACACGACTGCCAGTTCAAAAGTGGAAATTTTCTGGCTTCCTGTTGTGAATATCTCATTTTTTATTTCAACGAAAGTTCACGATGGACATCCTGTCAAATCTCGTGCCAGTATAGGATATTTTTTCCGTAAAAGAATGATTGAGAAAGTTATTATGCTTTCAATGCTAATGAGAAATCGTTTCTCTATTTCCTTCAAAGTTCCGGAAATTTAGTTATGTGTGACGATCAAGCGCGGGTGGCCCAGAGTTGAGTGTGAAATTCGATTCCGGAGAGGCAACTTCCCCTATTGACCTCCCAAGAAAGACTTATGAGACGTGATTCGGGAAGCAAAATAGTATTTGATATTTTTAGCTCTTCCGGGTCAATGTCAGAATTTTCACTGATCTCAGATCAGGCACGTTCGAAGGGATCAAAGGGAAAAGAAACTAAACCTAGGGGTAAAATCATTCCTCAGATTCTTTAGCAATAGAAGGGTACTCAACAAATTATATTTCTGTCCAAACTGTCAGAGATACTTTTTTTATGGAATTTTTTCCAAATAAATTTGAAATAACATGAATAATGATTTAGATGTCTCACTTGCAGGTCGTCTGTTGGCATACTAATGTGCGAAAACGAAATTCAATATGTCGCATCATTAAAATTATAATGGGTAAATAATTCACTGAGGCCTTCTCATAAATTCAAACTTCTACTTTAAAAATTCAATTTTGTAAACCGAGGTTTTTACCAGTATGATACTTCAATCTTGCATGCTTTATTCAAATGTACATTTTTAGTTGCTCCTAATTTCAACTTTAAACGTGTTCCTGAATTTTCTTAGAGTTGCATTTGGAACTTTTTATTGCAAAAGATTTAAAACCCTTAAAATTCAACATTTCTAAGCCATATTTTATATTCAAATATTTAAGCTTGATTCAGTAACTTGAAGTATAGTTTTTGTTTGGTTAAATATTTATAAATTATTTTTAGAAAGGAAATAATTATTAGCATTTGTAAATAGTAAAATTTATCCTTATACTCAATATATATTTTTTATTAAGTCAGAATCACTTTCAGACGACGTAATTGTTTTATGGAAATATAGAATTAGAAGTACTAATTTCTCAACATAAATTGTATAATGGGAAATTCTTATAATTTCTTATAATTTATTCCCGATTCCAGAAAAGTCATTACAGAAAATAATTATATAAATCAATAATTTTAAAATATATAAATATTTGATTTAAATTATAGATAAAATACAATCAAACTATTTATTAACCGTATTAAATTAACTTGTAACATTCTAATCTCATCAGTGATTTAACCTTGTCCGAAGCTATGATGTATAACGGGGTTCGACCGAGTAAAAGTTTTAGAAAAAAAAAATACAGGGAAACCCTTCAATAGCACTCACTTCCATAGCCCTTCCAAGAATTGAGGCCGTGCCGCAGGAAGGTGTAACAGGAGCTGCGCGGGGTCTGCGGTTGTCACTCAGGCGTGAATAAACAAAAGCGGAGCAGGCTATAATGAGTTAGTTACCACCCACCGTCGGCCTCAAAATCGGCGCTATAGAAGAGTTTCACTGTATTAAAGATGTTTTAATAATTGTATTATATGTATACCATCTGGGAAAGCTGGGAGTTAAAAATCCCAAATATGAGAGGCTGTAGCGAAACGATATACTCTTTAATTTGACATCAACGTCACGTTAGAAGTTCACGCGCTTCTCAGTGAGCATTTTAATGTCTTATCACAGAGATAAATTTGACATGACTGTGATAGTGAGGGAGCGATTAAAAGTAACATATGGGAGATGCGGTTGCGGTAACAGCGGGTCCTACAAATTAATTCGAATTATTTTGATTGAGCATTTCCGAGCATTGGCTGTCACTTTTATAAACTGTCAGACGTCCGATTCCAGGGAGACTATAGACTTATAGAGTATAGAGTAACGTGGGTTAACTTTGAAGGAAGTCCGGTATGGCATTTTAGCATTTAACCGTTCGAGACTTAGACAGTATATAATTTAGTCTAAGCGCTCGATTCGACTAAATTATACATATTGCGATCGCGATCAACGGGATTGACGCGTCAAGGCGAAACACTTGACCAATTTCAAATCGTCGATTTCGCCCTACAGTATCCAAAACTCTTCCTAGAAAATTGTCTCATCGAGGGGGAAAGCAACTTGGATAATTATTGATTTCAATCGCGCTGAGAAGCACGGGAATTAGGGTGAGTTGAAAATACAACATTTTTAAAAATTCAACATTGCTGGTGCTGAAAGCTGCTACGTATTGCTGAAAATAAAAAACTCTGATGAATTTTTGAAATCAAGGATAATCCTACGCAAAGAGCTCAACTATTTGTTATTTTGAGAATTAAATCAATTTCCCTGGGAGTACGAAAATTATGGTAAATTTTCTTTATGTACATTTTCTGCTGTTAACTGATAATAAAAATTATAATTTAAAAAATATTTCGATTGTCAAGGTTATAACTTTTCAAAAACAGGCTAATTTTAAAGCTATTAAAAAATTTCATAAATCAACATTTCATAATACTAAAAACAGGACATACAGATTTGCTTTAATTTTTTAACCATTGAAATTTCTTTAAATTTTTGTAATAACAAATTTTTTGACCTCATTGCGACACCATAGGACCATTTTTTATTTAAAAAGTCATTAGAGATCTTTATTTGTAATATCACATAGCAATGTTTCAACACTAGCCATTTTCGATTTTGAAGATTTCTTCAAAAATTCTTCAGCCAATCCTAATGGGGTTAACTCAATAAAATTAAAAATATGAAAATGTTTATATAATTAATTACAATTTTACCCCACATTATCTTCAAATTTATCCAGCATGAACAATAAGTTGTTTTAACCCATAAAAAAATATAAAAAATTATACAATTAATATATTTTTATTCTAATTAAATATAACAATTAACTTGTTAATTGAGGAATTTCTTAATAGTAGCTCGTTCAATAATTCCATGCTAGGTGATAGAAACTGGAAGTATTCTAAAAAATAAAAAGGTTTAATTTTTGAAGCAAAGCATTCAGAAAATAATAATTTCAAATTAAAAACTCATTAATATTCTACAGATGCACACTGAACAGTCAAGCTTGAAATTAATTAACCTTCAACTTGATTAAAAAATGGATATAAAAAAACAATTTTTATTTGTAAAGTATTTTATTTTAAAACGCATAAGAATATTATTTTATTTTGTACAAATTGTTAATGTAAGTTTCTGTCTTTAGAGTCACGTGAATTGAAACTAATTAAGTTTTTTCAAACGTTTCGGCACACAATGGTTGTCCTCAACAGTGAGTTTGATAAATATGTGAAATATGTGAAAAGTACATAACACCTTTTAAGTACGCAGTTTACCAATTGGAAGCATTATTCTTAAACTAATGTCTCAGTTGTGCAATTATAAAAATTACTTCATTTAAAATTTAAATTTTATTTAATGTTAATATAGAAACTATATTGATCAATCTTGTAGTATTCTTAAAACATTATTTTATTTTAACGAAGTACAATTGAGGAAAAAACAATATGAATGTTGTAGTAAAAGTTTAGTCAAGAATTTTTTATTTTATTTTAAAACATTTCAATCAAAAAAATCTTTACAAAATATTTTCTTCAATGACGTATATATGTCATTGAATATAAATATTTTTTAAATTAAATTAAATGCTTTTTTCTTGTTTCCGTAACAATCTGTTTGCATGAAAAATGACTGTAAACTCAATTATTTCTAGCAGAGAAATAATGTTAAGTAATGAATTTTTCGGTTATCGTGAGGAATTATGTCCGTGAAATTGAATTTTTGTAAATTTGAAAATCCTGTCGTATCAATAATAAATTTTAAAAACCCTGGTGCTTGTAGTCAATTATTGCACAGTAGGAAAATATACTTTACATAAATTTTGCTTTCCTCATCGACGAAAAAGTGATAAGAAAATTTTATTTTTATTTATTTTTTATCGCAGTAGTAAAAATACTATTTGTCATGAAACATTGCATTTAAAGAAGGATTAATTCGATAGTTTTTTTCTTTTAATTGCTTGCACATACATACAGAAACCATGGAGTTCTTAATTGTTTATTTAAATATATTGAATTTATATTTGTAATTTCCCTTTCCATTATAGATTTCAATCTTAATTTCTCTTTAATTTTAATTACAACAACTCATTTTTTAGAAGCTTTTTAATAATTCTATTCCTTACCTTTTGTAAATTGATTATAGGAAGCAACTGACGTGTATTACGCAATTTTCAGTAAAATTGGAAAAATAGTCCTACGGAAAATTCTATAACGATTGATAATTTGTTATTATTCAGGGAATTGATTAATTTGTACAACGAGCAACTATAAAAATAACTCTCTGTACTTATAATTTCTTAATAAAATAATTTTCATAAAAAAAGTAAAGAATAAAATTGTAACTAATTTTTGAAGGAATTATATGAGCTATTATTAAATAAAATTAAATGAAAATTACGGTTTTTTGCGAAGTGGAAAAAAATCAATTATGGAAATAACTATATTTTAATAGGCAATTAAGACCGCAGATTTTTTATTATTTACGTTTAAGCTTGTTTTCTAAAATTGATAGCAATAATCAATTGACTCATATAAATTTAATTGAATTTTATAAAACAAATTAAAGCTTGAGTAATTTTGAGCTTGACTCTACATCTAGAACATCCTTAAGGAATTTACAGTTCGAAAAATGGTTAACTTTCAAAAGTTGACAATTTTGATTGAAAATGATTTAAAGACTTAAGCAGTAAATGTAACAGGATACATTTTAAAATGAATATCTAAAAGACTTTCACGAGTTGCAATTAAAACTTCTCAAGTGAGATTGCAGAGGTTACTTGTTACTTATCATTAATAATTACCCCCCGAGCACCACTAAATAATCAGTGGCAAATTTTTAATTTCGTTTAACATAAATAGAATAATAAATCTGATGACTGAAATAAAAAAATAACAACTAAGAATCGAATGAAAAATCGAATTCAGTTTAATATTCTTGATTTAAATTGAGTAATTGACATCTCAAGAGTCTCTTTCTACCTCGCATCAAGTCACCGTCAATAAAAGATTCAAAACGATCCCCGATTTTTTTCTGCTTATCATCGAAGTGTTAAGCGTTCTCGGCTTGTGTGAAGTGCGCCGCAGGAAGAATCCTCTGACAGGCACATGACTATGAAAATATTGTACGGATAATGTTTACCAGAGAGAAAAATCCTCAACTGGACAAGCACTCTTGCCCGCGTTTATTGACTCGTAGAATTTGCACAGTTATTGTACTCAAAAGGTGTTTGCCCTTTGTTTGTTATTTTTCGTTGGTGGTCACCGGATAATCGAAACGTAAACTTGAGGTCCTTTCACGGAGAATTAAGGCCCATCGCATCGATCAGGTATCCGTCTTTTCTGTCACAATGATCCGTACAGGTTTCGGATGCCGAATCGAGCATGCAAGCAATCCGAGGACCACAAAAGAGCAAGTTTTGGCCACGCGATACTAAATCCTAAGCGCGTCCTTAATGTCCCCAAAAAGCTTATGAATCGTTTTGAAAATGGGACCTAACGCCGTGTGCGACCCCCTTTCGCAGGTATACCTCGATCGTGCAAGACGTTATTTGAACCGGGCTATTGTCGACTCGTTCTTCGGCACAATGGGGACAGCTGAAGGAACCGGCAAAACATTGAGACATATCTCTTGTTGTTCCTGTCAACCAGAGACCCTCCCATTGGACATTATTACGAAAACATTCGAATTCGAATCTCGTCGTCCCTGGCAAAAGGTACACATGGCATTGTCGATGGCTATTGCTATGGGAGTCCCATGTAATAATGCTGACGTTTTCACGATTTCATCCGCGAGATTCAATGGGGAATTATCGCAGGAAACACTCTCGGCTGGAGATTTTAGACCGGGTGATCATCTCCACACAGGATGCTCGGATTTCGTTTGAAAAATATTTAGGACCACCACCCTTGGCGATCAAGGTGTTACGTATGGCTCTCACAATGGGAGAGGAAAACGGAGAATGATCTATATCTATATCTTGTGTATACTGTAAAGTATAAATAATATATGCCGGAGGCTATACACAACTCTGGATTCCATTATAGTCCATTTTTTTCTTGCTCGGTGCTACATCAAAATGTCATATTTATCAGGCATTTTATCGGATTGACTTTTTATATGAAACTTTATTGACGTAATAGTGGGATTATCAGATGCTAGACTAGGATAAATTACTTTTTGTCATGCCTATTCTGTTTTTGTGAAGATGAAGGTCTTGCGTCGTGAGATTATGAAGGATAATCTAAAAACTACGTTTATAATTTTGGGAATTTTGGTACATCCTCCCTCCCTTTCGTTGACAATCGTTTTCGTGGTTATGACACCCCCCCCCCCCTCTCACCAGGAAATAACGCAGATTTTAGGTAAAAACCGATTTCACGTTTATAGTGATTTTTTGTTGTGTTTATAGCGAATCAACTTGCTAATATGTCTATATTGTCTACGACAATGTGGTGAATTATAAACTGCGATAATAAATCAGCAATTAAAATAAAAAAGTCATTTTTAGAGTAAATGTTGAAATGTGCCATATTGAATTTTCTGTGGTAGTTAATCCAGGTATAATTGATTTTTTAAACTAAGAAACATAGATTTAAAAAAAAATAACAGTTAGCCTTTTAATTATAAAAAATTTTACCTTATCAAAAAACAAAAAAACTTGTTTTCTACCAAATAGTTGATTTTTTCTACTAATTTATTGAACTTTAGGTTAGTGTGACGAATTTTCCATACAAAAAACAGCTGAATTATCAAATAAAAAATATGAAATTTGGATTGAAAAAGCTGTTATTGTGCCAAAAAATGTAAAGTTATAATAACAAAATACAAGAACTCTCAACCTAAAAGTTAAATTTTCAAATAAATTAGATTCGTTTTCAACAAACAAAAAAATGAATTTTCAACAAATTAGTTCGCGTTTTTCTTAAAACCGAACCATTTTCGACAAAAAATATAATATATAAATTTTCAATTACCAAAATAATTTTTCGACAAAAAAAACAGGAATTTTCTACAAAACAGTTCAATTTCCAACCAAAGAGATGAATTTAAAATGCATTTTTAAAAAAGTAGAATGTGGAAAGACGAATTTATAATAAAATTTAAAAATTCTCAACCAAAAAGTTCAATTTTTAAGAAAGAATTTTTTTTTTTAAATTAAGAAACTAGTTCATCTTTAAAACATAGTGGTTAAATTTTTTAACAAAAAGATTAATTTTTTTTCCAAAAAAATGAATTTTTAAACAAATTCAAGAATTCTTAACCAAAAAGTTGAATTTTCAACTAAAAAAGTCGATTTTTTTTATCAAAACGATGATTTAAAAAAAAAAGAAGATTCATTATTGAACAAAAACTATTATTTTCTTTCGAAAAATCAACGAATTTTTAATCAAATTCAACAATTTTTAACCAAAATCTTAAATTTTCAGCTGAAGAATATTTTTTATAAACAAAAATTTGATTTGCTACCAAAAAAGACGAATTTTCAATTAAATTAAAAATTTTGTTAACCAAAACGTTAAAATTTTAAGAAGGAAAGAAATTTTTTTTAATTTTAAAGAAAGTTGCTTATATTGAAAACCTAAATGTTAAATTTTTAACCAAGAAGATTAATTTCCTTTAAAAAAAAATGAATTTTTGGCATAATTCGAGAATTCTCGACCAAAAAGTTGAATGCTTAACTGAAAAAGTCGAATTTTTTAACAAAAGATTAATTTACTACGAATTTTCAATGAAATTAAAAAATTCTGTGCAAAAAAAAATTCGCTCGCAAATTTGAGCGCGATTAAGGCGTGTGACGGTTAAATCTCACGCTTCACGCTCGATAATGGGTTACCGCGCGCTTCGCGCTCGGACATAATTACACCTCGCATTTCGCGCTTGGATATTTGGTCTTTGCATTTGGAATACTTGAATTACACTTTAGCAAAAAGATCTCTTTTAGATGAGAGCATTATTATGCGTTTTCATATTATGAATTATCTACCTGATCCTCATCGTGACACTCCCGTCGCGCGCTCGATTTTCGATGTACATTTGTAAACAGGTTTTGATCAATATATTTTCTCGTGAGTGATTCTTATCGAAATTGTAGATCTTTTTTGGGATTACAATTTCTGTTAATTTGTCTTCTTTCGTGTCCTGCATAGTTTGATCAGAAAATGGAATTTTTTATTTTTCATTATTTTTTGTGCAATCGAAATATGAATTTTCTATTTTTCAAGAAAATCCAAAAATCTGTTACGATAATCTTGTAGGGCTTTCAAAAACAAATGTTTTTCTTTTCTCGACTTTTTTTCATAACGTGCGTTTTTTGGCTTAAAGTTTTGATTTTCGGTTAATTAAATTTTTTTTGAAAATGCTATAACTCTGAGAATTTTCTTTTTATCGAAAAAAGTCATAAAGATAAATTGTTTGTTCTTTTTAATATTATAAATATCCGTACATAGAATTTTGAAATTCAGAAAAAAGTGTTCTCAAAAATTTTCAAAATGCGCTCACTTTTTGAATTTTTATCAAAAATGGCTGGTTAATGTACTTGTTCTTTCTTTTAAGACCTACAAAAAGTGTGCTAAAGATGGATTTGATTCGTTCATTTTTTCGAGAGTTATCGTGTTTTCGGACGGACGGCCGGACGGACAGACAGACAGGCGCCATCGTGAAAACTTAATTTTCAGATTCAGGGGGTTTCGAAACGTGGAGATCCGTTGAGAAAGTGTGATGTCAAATTTCTGACTATTCTAATACTTTCTCAAACATAAATGACGAGAATGTAAAAAGATGAATTTTTAAACGAAGCGATTGATGCGCTACAAAAAAAAATTTTAATAAAATTTATGAATTCTCAACCAAAATGCCAACTCTACTCGTTACCAACCTTAGATTTTGTGCCCCCCCCCCCTATTCATGGTAGTATCTTAATTTATGAACGATCCCTAAGCTGCTATCAAGTTTCGACTTAATTTAGTGTGTGATATATTTACAACAAGAACCTATAAAATGTATGGTTCTGAAAAAATCGAATTTGGTTAATATAGCAAATAATGTAATTATTATGTCACTGACAATATTTTATAAATACTGATATTATCAAATAACCAGCTGCAGGGATGTATAATCTGAATAAAAAAATTTATTTTTGATATCTCTTTATTTTATGTTTATCGCAATATCCAGGTGCGGCATAAAATAAATTATTTACTAGAGATTACAAACTAGATCTAAAATACGGGCATCTCTTGCAGCTGGTGACCGAATATGGTGGCATAATCGGATGGAATAAGTTGGAATTCAGACCACCGTTCGAGTTGCATAGGCACTGAGGATTATACACTACCGAGGTGGGTGTACATATACTGTATGCAATTCAACTTGCAATTTCCTGTGAATACGTCAGGAGACTAGTAAGCTCAACGTAGCGAGTTTATGTCGATGCAGCGTTCAAGATTTTCGAGATAATATTTGTCAAATGGGAGGATATTCCTTAGCTATTGCGAAAATTAATTAGAATAGATGGATCCAAGGATTGGTAATATTAATGTCCAAGATGTATTGGGTCATTTCACGTCAAGCGGATCACTAGCACCCTCAAGATTTGGTTTGACCAATCAAAACGAATAAAAGCGCAGATTGATCTGCTTGACACGTAATTTCGAAAATAATGTGGCATTTTGAAAAATTTTAAATGGTGGATTCAATATGGCGCCTTAAAAATGTGTTTTTCCCAGTACATTCGTAAAAAAAACGGTAGACAAAATGTTTACCCTTTTCGAATATTCCTCAAAAATATATATATCACCATTTTTGGAATCTCTAATGAACCTGAGATCATAAATTTAAAATTCAAAATGGTGGATTCAAAATGCCAGTTGTGTACTCCGGATTTTATTAAAAATCCTTCAATTGAATTGAAAAACCATACTCGGGGTTTCTTGGGGCCGCTGATAACGAATCTGATTTAAGAAATTCAATATTCAAAATGGCGATCGTGTGTGATTATTTTTTACATTCTCATCATAGAAGGTATTAGATTTGTGTAAAATTTGACCCCCCGCCCAGTATTGGTCAAATGTCCACGTTTTGAGAGTCCCTGAATCCGAAAAACAGGTCTTTACGAATATGTTTGTCTGACTGTGTGTATGTCTGCATGTATGAATGTCTTCCAAGATTAAAAAATTGTCTGTACAAGTATTTGTTGTATTCAAAAAGATAAACAATTTATCCTAATGACTGTTTTTCACAAAACTAAAAAATTACCAGAGGTATAGCCTTTACAAAATTAAAAAGAAACACGAAAATGAATACTTTAAGCTAAGTCTGGGTCACTGAGATTAGGGATATAAGTTTGAAGTTAAAAAATATACAATTTATTATCATGACTTTTTTCGATAAAAAGAAAATTATCAGAGTCATAGCGATTTCGAAATTCAAAAAAACAAACGAAAATGAACATTTTAAGCCAAATAGCGTATGATACGAAAAAAAGTCGAAAAAAGAAAAACTTTGCTTTTTGCAAACTTTACAAGAATATTATAAAAACTTTTTGAATTTTCTTAACAAATCTAAAAGTCAAATTTTGACCGCTCGAAATATAATAAAAAAAATTTTCATTTTGTGGTCCACCTACGCAAGATACGAAAATATATTAATGGAAAAAAATTGTACAAGCAAAAAAACGTCTGCAAATTCGCCATGAATCACTTTTTGATTCGATGTGTAGTATTTGTTTTAATCCAAAAAGAGATACAAATATGTTATTAATAATTTTTTTACAAGACGCGTAGATTTTTTTAATCGTAAAAAATGAGTTCACAAATATACAAATAAAGTTTTTGGACCAGAAGACACAACGCACGATAAAGTGTTTGGTAAAAAATTGTTTTTAAATTACATCTGAAACTTTGCTTTTATTCCTTTTTTTTCTCACGAGACATGTGATGATAATGTGTTCCTTAAAGCCGAAAGAGCTTTAACAAAAGAGAATTTGAGCGCCCTATTTAAAAACAATTAAAATCACCTTCTAGTGGCCATGATCACCTCTCACTCACTATATAGTAATGTTACATGTTCATATAAATTGTTTTTTACGACTCTAAAAATAATTTAAATACTTTAAACGACATCCTTTTAAGTGGAATAGATAATTGATACTTGATTTAAACCATTTTCTTCACATATCTCCTTAAATATGCTTAACGAAATAAAATATTAAGAAAACATTCTTATTCTAATAAGCCGTATTTTTAAAAAGTTTTTATAATTTTGCGCTATGATCTGTCGTATATATACGAGAACCATTTATTTATCTATGAAAGGTAGGTTAATTTCACGTGGTTCATTTTTAACAAAAAAAGAATGAAAAACTCTCAAAAGCAAGATGAGATTGGGACTTTTTATTTATTTTTTGAACACTCCTTGTCTATGGATACCCATAGTCTAAATTCACTCATCATAGATAAAAAATAAATAAAATAAAAACTTGTATTTGTATTTGAGACAGCTACACATTTTATGGCATCGATTTACCGTTTTCTTAAATTAATGAAAACTTACTTTTTATAAATTGAGAAACTATTAGTGTTAACTTTCAGACAATTGCGATGAATAAGCAATTTAGATTGCTCGCGTAAAGAAATGGTTTTTATAAAATATCAAGTTATCACATCATAAGAATGTAAATTTTCCACATTCGTTGTCAAGAAGATTTTTTGGTTCTATAATGTCTTCACATAGGGATCGGTTCTAAATAAAAAAATTTTACTTAAACTTCCAAAATAAAAAAATCTAAACTAAAGCTAAAGCGTTAAATCTTTAATGTTGCACGATATTAAAAGTAAAAAGTTTCAACATTAAGCAAATCATATTTTTTCAGATTTTATATTGAATGCCTACAAAATTGTTTTTTACTCTAAAAAAATCTTGAAGATATTTTTGGCAAACCCTTTTTTTGAAATAATGCTTAGCTATGACTGTTGTAGCTTTGTTTTTTTTCAATAGATCTTTTATTTCTCCTAATTATTGTATGCAGAGGTCTGCTGGTTTGACGAATATTTTTGTATATAATAATGTCGTTATAATATTTAGTTACTTTAATTTTTAATAAATCAGATAGATAGCCATTTTTTACTTATTCTGCTGTTATCTTTGTGGAATCTAACAGCCAGTTTTGTAGCTCTATCGACGAAGGCATTTATAATGTTCATTTTATGATAAATTAGATGACAAGAGTCGAAGTTCAAAAGTCTACCTGAAAATATAAGTTTGAGATACTACAGTTAGTTATATTAATATTGTTTTTGATTTGTAATGCTGAATCCAGAGTCCATTTTATCATCTTAAACCAGTTCTATGGTTTTAAGTTTTGGATCAACAGTAATACATTTTTGCATAAAATTATTAACTTTATTTTGCAGTAGGCAAATGAAAGTAATATCGACACAGAGAATATAAAGAAAGTGCATGGCTATTTAAGAGATTCTAAGATTGTGTTTTTGATTTCTTCTATGAAAATGTGAGCATTGAACTGATAATATAAGATGATTTTAAGTCTATTTTTAGAGTTTTATCAAAGTCTTCCTTCGAAAAAAAATTGTTGAAAAATTTAGTTTCTTGGGACATACATTATAAATTTTGTTTTTGAAATCCCAACTATCTTTGATATAATATTCAGTTTTTCCCCAAAACTGTTACAAAAACTTTGCTAGAGAACTGGAAATAAATGAAAATGGTAAACTCAGGAAAAAGGGGAAAATATATTTGTTAGGGTTTGGACTAATGAAATTCTATAATCGTAAATATGGTACTTCCTGATTCATAGCTTGTCGATACATAAATAACGGAAAGCGTGGACGAAATAGCGAATAAATATTTTTTAGTTTCAAATAACATTTAATGGAATCATTGTGATTCGTATATTGTTAAAATATACGAAGTGCACGTTCGAATCATTCTGATGGAACAATACGTACAATTTTACATTCGATATGTATATAAATAAAACTGGTTACCGATGGATATTATGTTTTTGACATTTAAAATCACATCATGAAAGCAAGTCTTTATAAAATGCAATGTAGGTCATTACGTGTATTGAACAAATATTAAAATTTGTGATCTGTTTTGGTAACTGAAATCAGCAAGCGGATTAAGTTTTAAGCTGCTACTTTCAGAAATAAATTGACTGATGTTGGGGTATTACGAAAATTTGTTTAATTAAAAATAAAAATTATGCTAACTATATAAAAGTATACGCTCCATATCAGGGAGTGAATGTAGTCCACAGAAACTCAAATAGAAAAATGCAAATTATAACAGGAGAATTTTAATATTTCAAAACAAAAATTTCCACTTTTTAATTATTTTCACATTTTCATTTTCCGTGTAGGAATCGAGTCAAGGATGCGGCCGGGTCCCAGCCGGATAGCCCCGCCTTAAGCCGGGCGTTGGTTGGGGAATCCGGTCGGGATCCGGCTAAAAACGTCACGGTAAACTGGTCGGGTCCCGGCTTCAATACCGGTTGGGATCCGGTCGGGTATTCCGGCCAAAAAGCGGTTAAGAAATCTTGCTTCAGGCGAGAAATTGTTAACTTGTTTTGTCTTTTAAGGCTCATCGTAAGATTACGGTGAACTTTAAAAGTTAAATCAAGTGAACCAATTACAGTAAGAAAATTGGAGTAGAATTTTATTATCTGATGAAAGAATCTCATAGCAATTTGGAAGCCGCGTGGTGATTTAAGGTTGGGAAGGAAGAAAGTAAAGACTGTATGCACAAGACTATATTTTAATTAAAAATAATAATTATTCGCGCTTTAAGTGGGGGTTTCAAACTAATTACTGAAATAAGGTTGATTTTAACCACGAGTCTCGATTTTATTTGCGAACTTCGAAGAGCCGACGCGACGTGAGTGCAAGGAGCATTCTCGTTCCAGGTGCGAAACTGAAAATTACTGAGTGTCTATGCAGACGACAGACACAGCGGGCGCTATATAAGGCGGTAAATTTAAAATTGTACAGGCTAAACATTTTCCGAATATAGAGAAGTTTATAACAATTGTATCATTTCTGTTGTTGCACATAGCAGAATCGATAACAATTTAATTTAAAATGTTAAATTATTCGAAAAAATTTGAAAAAGCTTATTTTTGTTTCACTGATCTAATAAACCTTTAAATTATAATTTTCAGATAATCATTCATCTAGCATCCATAATTACGTCTTTGATATTATCACAACTCTTAAAAAATGTGTAATTTCTAAAAAAAACATTAAACTGACCAGTGTCCAGCCGGCTCATGACTATGGGATATAACCAGGGTTGGTTCGGCCAGTAACCGGCCGGCCCTGCACTAAGTGATTTGAGAAAAATGTAGCCCGACCAGCTCTCGTCCGGTTCCTGTCCATGAAACCAAGCCAGGTGTAGCCCGGCCGGGGTCCGACCAGAAACCTTGTTGCATTAGGGTCAGCCGGGGAAATTTCTACATGGGTTCAATAGGAAGGTATTGTTTTCATGTGATAATTGGAATTATCCGATTGGATTTCCCTTTATTACACTATTGTAAAGCCAAGAAGAAATTATAAGTTCTTTAATCTGCCATTTTAACGGACGGTTGTAACTTTGTCTATCAAAAATGCTTTTTCAAAAATCAAAATTTTAATTTTCAAGAAAAGCTATACGAGATATAAAAAATCGTTGAAAATGGAAATTGTTCATCTAAAAGGGCTTACAATTTTTCTTTAACTCATTCTTTGATAAAAAGCATAGTTTTTGTTTTCATCATAAAATTGTAATGAAAATAAAAAATTCAATTTTACGGTTCAACTATGTGATATACGAAAAATAATATTAACAAGAAAACATATCCATTTCCCACCAAAACTATGCGAGATCATACAAATTGGAGGTAATGAAATTTTTCATACTAAAAAGATCTTCAAATTTGGTGAAGTATATTTTTGGAAAGCATGCACAGTTTTAGTTTTTATCGTAAAAAATTTGATAAAGCCGAAGAAGCTTTAACAACATCGAAACTCAAAATCACTAAATTACAGTTGTCAATCATTTAACTTTTAATTTTGTAAGGTATATGCAGGAGGCAGATTATAACAAATATATTTTTACTGGAACCTAAATAGGCTGTGGAAATTACTGCAATATTATCCGTCACACTGAAATATTAAAAGTAATCTAATTTTACTGTAGACATACATAACATTTTCAAATTTCCTGCTATATAAGATTATTAATCAGAGCCAAACAGATGAATGCTACGTGAGTCGTATTTTTTCACGACCCAGGATATTATAAACATCACGATTTACTTTTCAGATGGTCTTACAGTTTCATAAAACATTTATTTCGAATAAACTATCGTACATCACTCAGCGGGTTATACAGGTCCTCCCGCAAAGCTTAATTTTTTTTCAAACACTGATTTCTCCATAAGGACTAGTCAAATACTCCTTGTGATATTATATACTGTTAAAATTTGTGGAAATCCCTTTATTTTCTTTGAGATACCATGAAATATTTTTAAATTTTCGAAATCGCTCGAAATGATTTGAAAATCCGTAAAATCTTTTGAAACCTTTTGAAATCCTCTAAAACCTGAAAAATCACGTTATATCCTTCGGCATTCTATAAAATCATTGAAACCTCTTTAAATCTCCTAAAAGCCATTAAAGTTCCTTTAAATCTTTTGATATCTTTTTAAATCTGATGAAATCGATCAAAGTCTTCCAAATATAATTCAAATCCTCAAAACCTTTTAAAAACTCATAAAAAATATGGAGATCTCGTTAAATTCCGTAAAAATTTGGTTATTATTTTGTGTTCCATCGAAGTTCTTTAAAATCCCTTTACTTGAAAACTGTTGAAATCCTTCCGAATCACGGGAAATCTTTCAAATCTTTTAAAATCTCGTTTGCAATGAAAATAATTTATATATTGAGTACACATCATTAAAAAGTTGGGGGGTGTCAGGTGGCGAATAATTTGCAAAATCTTCCTTACCTAATTAATGTACATTCTTTCAAAATAATAAAATGTATAAGGGGGTCAGTTCTTAGAATAAAAATAAAGCAAAGTTTGATTTATTTTACAAAAATCTAAAAATCTTTATCAAATTATTTTTGAATCAGACGCATAGTTTTAGTCTTAATCACAAAAGATGTTATTAAAAAGAAAAAATTCCATTTTTCCATCAAAATATACAAGATGTAAGAAACTGTTATTAAAAGAAATTATATTCATCCTCAAATTCTACAATTTTCATAAACAGTATTTTTTGGTAAGACTCATACAGTTTCTTTTAATCGTGAAGAAATAAAAATTGTAATGCTTGAAAAAATAGCACAAGATATAATAAAATGTTCCACTTCATAATATTTCTCCTGAAATGGATCGAAAAATCAGCTTGTAAATATTTTTGATAAGAAATGCAATTTTCGTTTTAGCGTGAAAAATGCCATTAAAAGTAAGAAAATATATTAAATGAAAAAACGATACAAGACGTACTTAATTTGAGTTTGATGTGCGACATACATGACGAGAATCTATTCGTTAAAGCAAAAAGAGCTTTAAAACAAGAGAATTCATAATTCCCAAACGAAAATCTTTAAATTTTAATTTTTAAGGGTTTGTACACAAAACTGGCGGAAGCACAATGGCTGAGCGCGAAGCGCGTCATCCAACAGACGCGCGCGAAGAAAATGCATCCCCGCAGCGAGTAGTTTTTTTGTAAATAAATACCGTCCAAGCCTTTTTATAGTTTGGACATCAGTTTCGTAGTCCTATCGCTTTGAAATCTTTGTTCTGACTTCTCTCTCTGGATTTTTGCCTTCACGGAGGGTCCAACTAAGTTTTATTGTGCCGAGAAATTGAACTGGAAAAAGGGCGAGAATGAAAAATGACAATGTGCCACGAGACTGATACTTTCCGTGTCGACTCACGACGATCCGGCAGGTGGGTCTCGGCATTAAAAGCCGTTAAATACTGCCTGAGACGTGGTTGTATGTCCCAATGATTCAGTATTTATTCACAAAGCGGTGGAGATTGGCTTTCAGGGTCCCACCCGCGGTTTGCACTACAGGAGGTTCCGTTTTTCTAGCGACAGGCGCGCTGCTCAAGAACCGCGTGGCTTCTGACTACACCCGATGCGTTGACATCCACAGCGCAGAGCCATTTATCCATCAAGAAAGCGAGAAAAATCTCTGATCCTACTTTACACGCCAATTTTCTGCTGTCCGACTACTGACCCACTGACGGACATTTTCGAGTAAATGGACTGTCGTTGAATGCTCGCTACGATTTGGATATTAACAGGTAGCCTAGAATCCTAGATAATTGGCTTGTGCTTGGAAAGGAAAAATGAAAGCGGAACTGATCACCCCATGCCAGTGAGAGCGAAGCTAAATTGAGAGCCCTTAGATTTTAAGGGTCATCTTTTTTTCATCAGTGGGTTTGACGTCCACTCTTAACTGTTTGGAAATTTCATTTATTACATCTGAAAGGTGTTACTGATTTGAATGAATCCAATTGTTTATAAGTATCAACCGACGGGATAATTTCGGATATGTGGGTTATATTCGGACATTCCTAAATTAATAGTTGCAATTACTTAAGGTGGTTTCAACCAGAAACTAGAACCAGTTAATTGCTAAGCTGATTCCAGATTCTGGTCCAAACCACCATCAGTAATTTAAACTATCAATTTAGGAATATCCGAATTTACCCCACATGTCCGAAATTAACCCGTTTGGGGATATTTGAAAGATATTCATAGGTTTTAAAAAAATTCCAAAAATTATTTAAAATTTGAAAAGATATTAATTTTTTTTAACAAAGTATAGATTATTAAAGATTTTGGAAGAATAAAGTTTTGAAATAAATCAAAATAATAAAAAAAAATGTTCTTGATATACCTTGAGAAATTAAAAATGATTTTTTATTTTGAAAAATTAATTATAAGAGAAGATTTGAAAAGATTGTTGAACATTTCAAAATATTCAGAAAATCATTTGAAAAGATTTTAAACATTTTTTCATTGTGCAGAATTTTTAAAAAATTTAAGAAATAATTAAAAGTTAAAAAAATTAAAACATAATGTAGATTATTCAATATTTCGGAAAAAGTGTCTGAGATTTAAAGAATTTTGAAAGGTATCCAGAAAATAAAAAACTTTTCTTGCGATTCCTGGGGAAAGTTTTATTAATTTATTTTTGTCGAAAAACTAATTTTCAGAAATTTAAAGCAATTATAAATGATTTCTAAAAACTCTGAAGAAAATCCTTTGGATTTTCGGGCGATTTTTAAATTTTCAAAGATTTTTGAAGATTTTAAGAATAATTTACGTTAGTTTAAAATATGTTTGATAGTTTATTTCTTTTATTAGAAATTTTATATTATTTGGTTAAAAATTTGTCTTTTTTAGATGAATTGCACTATTTTTTATTTTAAAATAGATCTTTTGTTTTTTAAATATAAAATATTAAATTTTTCGTTTAGAGTTTATCTTTTTTGTTAAAAATGCACTTACTTGATTAAAGGCCTAAAGTTAAATAGTTTATTAAAAATTAATTTCTTTGGATAAAGATTCATCATTTTAGTAAAAAATTCGTCTCTTCGGTTGGAAATGTAACTTTCGATAAAAATTCGCCATTTTTGTTAGAAAATTTATCTTTTTCGTAGAAAATTCATCTATTTGGTTTGAATATAACTTACTTTCTTTGAAACTTCATATTTTCAGGTCAAAAAAAATTAAATTTTTTGGGCAAAACTCCTCTCGAAATTCGTCTTTTTTGGTTAAATTTAACCATTTTTGATTAAACATTAAAATATTCTTTATTTTAAATTAAAACTATGACATTTTTGGGAGACTTCGTATCTATTTCATATCTCTTCATTGAAAATGTAACTTTTTTTAATTCGTGTATTTTATTGCATATTCGTCTTTTTGGCAGAAAATTAATCTTCTTGGCTAAAAATTTATATTTTTTGTTGAGAGGCATTTTTTGGGGGAAAATTCTATTACTTGCTTAAAAGATCACCTAGTTTATTCAAAATTTATTTTTTAAGTCGATGATTAATCATTTTTTACAGTGCATTTCTCTGGTTAAAAATGTATAACTATTTGATTGAAAATTGGCCTTTTTTAGTCAAAAAAATAATCTTCTTGGTATTGTAAAATATTATCTATAGTCCTAATTAGCAGAGCTGACAAACTTTATTTTTAATTTTATTTTGTGCGAATTAATTGGTGGGTAACTTTACCCTCTCTCATGAGTGATTTCACCCCGTTTCATGGTATAAAAAATTCATCTATTTGGTGTCCTTTGTCCAAAAATTAAATTTGTTGTTGTTATTTTTTACGATTTAAACAAAAACTACGCATTATATCAAGAAATTATTTAAAACAAATATATAGCTCTTTATTGGGTGAAAAACTTTTGTCTGCTTATGTTTTTTGTAGCGTTTTTGGTTTATTTAAATATTCAATTTCTTTATTTTCAATATTTTTTCGTTACGAATAAACTTGAAACTACGCATTCTATGAAAAAGTGATTAGTGACAAGCAAAATGGAGTTTTTGATTTTTCATTATATTTTATGGGTTAAAAATTTGAATTTTTGAATTTTAAAGAAAATCTGAAAAATTATTATAATAATCTTTTAGGGCTTTCAAGAATGAACGTTTTTATTTATTTTTATTTTTCCATACCGTGTGTTGTTTGGCTTACAATTTTCATATTCGTTTTTTTTCCATTTGAAAATGCTAGAACTCTGATAATTTTTTTTTTAGGAAAAAAAGTTTGTGAGAATTAATCTTTTTATTTTCCGAGTCCTGCGGAAATTCGTACATATAATTTTTTAATCTTAAGAAAAAACATTTTGTTTAAATGCCAAAGGTAAATTTAATCTGATCAATTTTTCGAAAGTTATCGTTCCTAGTGCCCACTGCGACTACAGACAGACAGATACCTTCTTAAAAATAATTTTTGCTGACTCAGGGTGTGATTAAGATGTGATCGTAAAAAATCGAATGTCAAGTTACTTTGAAGCTCGTTCTTTTGATCTCATCCCACTTAGAAAAAAAACCGACAATGCTCGTACTTCTGAATGAAATAAATTTCCGGAGAAATCCAGAACGAAAAAAGCTGAAGAACTGTGTGACATCCAATCCGTTTCTTCAAATCCCCAATTATCACCCCTTCGTGAATTTTTTCTTCTTATTTATAGCAACCTGATGACAATAGGTGCCGAAAATTCCGAGAGGTTCTTCTTCTCCCAGAATAAAGTTTCCCAGAGTGTCTAGGACGGATCCGAGGATGGATCCTCTAATCAAGCACCTGGGTTGAAACTCGAAATGACGCAAGATCTATCGTCATCGCATCGCACCGGTGAGCTGTAAATCGAGCTGGTTTTGCGAGCGGTGAGAAAACGTTTCGAGGACAGTCGTATAATTTACCTTCTGTGTGAGTTTCGGGGTAACTCTTTGGACCTTTGGTACCGGTTTGACGTCAATGTCGCGCTTTGGAATAGGGCCGTGGGCGCGGCATTGTTTTTGTTCAGTCTCTGAAGAGACACACTTGAAAGGCACACATTCGGCTCAATTCGGCTACACTGGCTACAGAATCACCAAATGGGTCGGAATGTAGGAATGTGCAGCACATGTCGACGTCCGCGATTTATTTGGCGTCAATGTTAAAGGCGTCAAGTGCTATTGGCGCGGCACTCGCGGCAGCTCACTCGAATTTGAAATCGTCCGTGAGCCGTGAGCGTAAGGTACGGTCGAATGGAATTTAAATTGTGGGACCAATTCACAAAAGGATCAGAGTTAAACGTTTTGATCCTCCTGAGAACATCTCGAATTAAATCTATACTAAACTAGTTTATTTCAATTTCGAATATTCAATTAAACCTTTATAGTAGGTTTCAGTATTCTGAGAATCTGACAAAGGTCTAATTCAAATTTTTATTGAGAATACCTTTTAGGGTAATTTCTTCTTTAAAATTGAAAAACACTTGCCTGTGGTGGGTTCGCAGAATAAATAATTTTAAATAAAGTGACAACAATTTAAACTGTTTGAAATTGGAAGATTTATTCGTTGACAAATTTCTTTAATTGCAAATGTTTAAAATTTCAGAGCGCCGAGTTTTTAGTTTTAATTACTGGGATTTCAATTTTTGTATTCTTAAACCGATTACCGTGTCGCTTCTGTTTACTTAAGTTAACCGTATTGGGGGTCAAACTAATCTGGTTTCTTGCAAATGTAGTAAATATCATGCATAACAAATTCTAGAAAAAATGATGGATCACTTTTCAACCTTCTACTTTGTGATAAAATTATGGAATTTGATATTTGTTAAATCAGAATAATAATTAATTTACAATGAACAAACAAACTCGTGATGGTTCCATTTTTTTTTGGTCAAATTAACCCCTCGATACGGGAATCGGGTTAAGTTTTAATTTTGCCATTTGAATGCAAATTTTTAATATTACTGACTAATCCTCGAAACGTCTGACTCGTTTCAGGCAATTAGAAAAAACCAAACCCGGAATATTAAATTTGAAACATTTTTTTCAATTTTACACTTCAGCAATGGAAATAATAAAATAGTTGTATTTAGTAAATATTATAATGCAAAATAGGAGTCTTTAAGATATTTTTTGCCACGAACTATAATTAGAAATAGTAAAATTGAAGAAATTTCATGAAAAATGGTGTTCAGAGTTCAAATGAAGCATGTTAAATGATAAATTAAGCTTTTTACTGAAAAATAAACAATTGTCTAATTTAAAGTAGATCATTTCTTATACTTTGTATAAATAATAATTATCAATTTATTATTTGATTACCATGTTTGATTTTTCATGATTTTTTTTTATATAGTGATTACGAGTCTCAGAGGCAAATAATAATATATATTTTTTGATTAAAAATATTATTAATTGGGTTAAAATCAAATTAATTTGTGAAAATTCAACAAGTTTGTTAAAAAGTTCTACATTTTGGTTATAAATTCAACAATTTGGCTGACATTTTTTTTCTTGACTAAAAAATGTATTTTGGTTGAAAATTCATCTCTTTCTGTAAAAAAAGTTTGGGGTAAAAATTAACTTTCTTGTTGAAAATTCAACTGCTTTGTAGCAAATTTTATTTTGGGCTTAAAAATTCAACAATTTGGTAGAAAATTTAACTGCTTGGTCAAAAATTGATGTACTTTGTTAAAAATTGATCTTTTTGGTAAAAAATCAATTTTTTCGTTAAAAATTTAAATACTTTGGTAAGAATTAGTGTTTTTTATTGGAGAATTCAAATATGTACTTTATTAAAATCTCGTTTTTTTTTGGTTAAATACAAATGTTTTTTTTTTATTTCAAGTATGAGTACTGACGTGTACGTAAACTTTTTTTATGCTCGAGTGATGTTACACATTAAAATTAATTTGAATTAAATAGTAACATTTGTTTGTATTTAGGCAATCCTTACATATTTAGGCACATTTGCTATACTAGATGATTTTAAGTTTAGCAATAATTGCATGTGTTATTTTTACTGTGAAATTCAAATTTTAAAAATCATAAACAAATTTTGGAATTTTATATAATTTGAAATTTAATAAAAATGTCTATCATAATCGACCTACTCCCAAAAACAATTTTCAACAAAATAGTTAAATTTTAAATCGAAAAGATGAATTTTCAACTGAAATTATGAAATATTCAACTGGATTAGTTGAATTTTCAACCAAAAAGATAAATTGATCAATAATATTATAAATATTTAATTGGAGTACTTGAATTTTCAACGAATAAGATACTTTTTTAACAAGAAGATTAATTTTCTATAGAACTCCGATTTTTTGACAAAATACAAGAATCTTCCGCAAAATAGTTGAATTTTGAATTAAAAGAGACAAATTTTTAATCAAATAGTTGAATTTTAAACCAAAAATATGAATTTTCAACAAAACAGTTGAATTTTTATCTAAAAATACAAATTTTCAACCAAAAATGAAATAATTTCAGATGTTATTGGTTTTGTCTACTGGTAAGTGAAACGAAATAAAATATTTCTAATTTGTAAACAAATTTCACATTTTCAAAAAAAGTGATGAATTTTGAAGTGGAATAGTTGAATTTTAAACCAAAAAGATGAATTTTTGACCAAAAAAATTAATTTCTACATAGAAGAAGTCTTTTGAAAAAAAAAATATAGTTTAAAGAAAGAGAAATTGAATAGTTAAATTTCAAGTAAAAAATGAATTACAGGCTAAAGATATGAATTTTTAACTAAAGTGATGGAATAGTCAACTGCACTAATTCCATTTTCAGTTTAAAAAATATAAGATAAAAAATTCAACCAAATGGTTAAAGTTTTAACTAGAATAATTAATTTTTGAGTAAAAAAAAATCAATTTCACACCAGGAAAAAACGAAAATAAAAAAAACAGCTCAGTTTTTAATAAAATAGGTGAATTTTCAATTAAAATCATGACTTTTCAACAACAAAAATTAGTCTTTAACAAAACGGTTTAACTTTCAACAAAGTAATAAAATTTTCATTCCAATAAAGATGAATTCTAACCGAAAATTTTAGTAGTTAATATTTTATTCAAAAAATATTTCAATTTTTAATTTAAAGCAGTTCAATTCAATAAAAAAGACGTCTTTTCAACAGGATTAATATTTTTAACAATGAAAAATTTCGTGTCAAAAGAAAGATAATTATGCCAACAAACTTGTCAATTTTCAACTTCTTTTTTCATTAGTATCAATAGCACGATACTACAAATAATATCGCTCGCGTTGCACATATTCAGTTTTCACACGTCTGTCAGTTTTCCTCTAATTCAACGAATCTGCGTGTGGGTTCGTAGAAACTAGTCACTTTTCCATAAATTCCCTTCGAAATCAATTTCACTTGACATGAGGTATGAGGTTGGCAGAGGAAAATCGGTTAGTGGTGAAGAGTGAGAGGGAGGTGCTTTATGCAGCCAAAACCACAACACAAGTGGTAGTGACTTTCCACACGTGCAACCTCTGCACTTTTGTACAGTGCAGTGATAGTTTGATTCAACTAACGATCAAGCTCGTATAGTGTCCGAACTCCGATTTGCGTTTTGCACAAGCGTAGAAATTTCTCAAGTGAGTCTACGTTTTGTAACTTTGAAAGGAAAAATAATTGGTTAACAAATCATTCTTTCAAAAACTATTCATGAAAAATTGATAAACATTTTAAGGGATGAAGAAAAATGAATGCGATTAACAATAAAATTTTCAAAATCGTGCTACTTTTTATTGTTGCTAATTTATGTCATTTTTTAATGAACAAATGCCGACTTTGCACTGTTCTACACACGGATTTTGTATTTTTTCTTAAGATTCAGCTTAAGATTCATAAACCGATGCAAATTTTTTTGTGCTCGCTCTTTGAACTAATGATAACCGATTCTAAAGTTTTTTTTTAGAAATGCTCAGAATTAAAGTTGTAAGAAAAGTCATTGTGCTTTGCGATTTTTTGATTTCGTTCATAGTGAAATAATGAATAAACAAAAAAAGTGAGGAAATTGGATATTTTAGCTTTGACAATTTTCATCTCAAGATAAAATACAAAAATCTGCCCGCTAAGCGGGCACATTCTCATCGCGCACTGCGCGCGCGGCTCGCTTTGCTTGCAAGTTTGAGAGCGCCTAGGGCGCGCAACTGTTGGTTCTTGCCTTTCGCGCTCGATGTTGTATTTATTTCGCGGTTCGCGCTCGGTATTTCTATTTTCGCACATTCTTGCGCAAACATTTTAAAATTAAGACTCAAAACATCCACCACTGAAATTTTGTAATTGTGAATTCTCTTTCGTTAAAAGAGAGTTTGAGCGCACCTACGGCACGCGACTGATGGCAATCGCACTCCGCACTTGGTCTTTGCATTTCATCCGCATTCGGGCACAGACCTTTTAAAATCAAAGGTGAACGCACAGACAACTGTAATTTTGTCCTTTTGAACTCTCTTTCATTAAAGCTCTTTTGGCTTTAACGATCACATTCTTGTCACGCATCTCGTGCTTCGCACTCGATTTTGTCCAACATGTAAACTTTTCTACATTATACATAACACTTTTATATTAATTATAATACATTTTTTATGTAACTCTGTCTGGGATTACTTATTAAAAAATTGCAAAATAATAAGCAAATTGTATTTATCATGATTATTTTATTTTTTGTACTTGTTTCTCTGTTTGCTTTAAATTGTATTCTAAGCTGCTCTAAAACATGTATCATTTAAATAAATGTATATCATTACAATTCTTAATATGCATAAAAATTGAATCATACTAATTCTTATTTCCTTGCTTTTATATTTTTTTTATTTTTAATGTTGCTTTTTACGATTAAATAAAAACTACTGCGCATCTGCATAGGGTCTAATACAGGAACCTATATAGAGTCCTATATAGGAGCCTATGCTCTCTTTTATCTTTTTTGTGTTTTTTCAAAAAAGCTCGTTTTTGCATTTTTTATCTTATGTTTTACGATTAAAAGCAGATCTACTCGTCCCATCGAAAAATGATTATTAATAAATTTATAGATCTTTTTAGGCGAACAACTTTTGTCTGGTAATGTAAGTCCATACTTTGTGTCGTTTTTTCAAACAAATTTAATATTTTTATTTTGAATGATATTTTTTACCACTAAAGCAAAAACTACGTGTCCTATCAAAAATTATAGCTATTTTTTGGATGAACAATTTTTGTCTCATTTTTTTGCAGCTTATATCTAAAAGTGATTTATTATAAATTTGTAGTTCTTTCCAGGGCGCGCAATTTGAGCTATTTCATTTTTTTCGTATCTTGCATACAGCGCCGGATTAACCTTTTTCGGGGCCTGGGGCTAAATCTTGAAGGGGCCCCCTTAAGGGCAGAGAAAATCCAAATGTTTGACGGTGCAGAAAAATAACTCAAAACTATTTTTATCATAATTTATGTATTATCTTTAGAACAATTTGTTACTACAAAAATAACAGATACTTATTTCAATTAGTCTTTGATTATCTTACAATTTTTTCCTAGCTTTTTTTTTGTGCAAATTCACTGATTATATCATCAAAGTCGAGCGACCTAAGTAGTTCTTTTTTGATACTCAATCTTGATAAGGCAGACAATCTGTCATTGAGAATTGTAGATCGGAATAAATTTTTGATTCTTTTTAAAACTGAAAAAGATCTCTCAGTCTCACAGTTAGCTATTGGGATAGTAAGTAGTAATCTATACGCAACTAATATTGTAGTTTCACTTTACTTTATTACATGCAATGAATACTTGAAAAACGTTAACTATATTAAAATTAAATGGTCTCAAAGATGAAAATTTTTTAC
>NC_046663.1:59364797-59393894 GCF_010883055.1 Belonocnema kinseyi | reverse complement strand
CTCAGAATTTATATATTTTTTCTGGAGTAAAGGGGCCCCTGACTGCCCAG
This sequence comes from Belonocnema kinseyi, assembly GCF_010883055.1. Lineage (NCBI taxonomy): Eukaryota > Metazoa > Arthropoda > Insecta > Hymenoptera > Cynipidae > Belonocnema > Belonocnema kinseyi. Next base: position 59,393,844 of record NC_046663.1, on the reverse strand, counting down.
GGGCCTGGGGCTATAGCCCCACCTAGCCCTATGGTTAATCCGGCGCTGCTTGCATAGTTTGCTCAAGAAATGGAATTTTTGGATTTTTCATTATTTTTGGTACGGTCAAATTTGGAATGTTCAACTTTTCGGCCAAACTGAAAAAGTTGTTATCGTAGTCCTGTAGGGCTTTCAAAAAGCAAAGTTTTTCTTTTCTTGGCTTTTTTTCATATCATGAGTTGTTTGGCTTAAAATGTTCATTTCAGTTTTTTTATTTTTAAATTTTAAAAATGCTCTAACTCTGATAATTTTCTTTCTATAGAAAAAAGTCACGAGGAAAATTGTTTAAGTTTCTGAGTACTATGAACAACCTGCATAGAATTTTGAAATCTTTAAAAAATGTGGTCTGAAAAATTTTGAAAACGTGCTCACTTTTTGAATTTTGATCCAAAATATCTGGTTTACGAACTTGTTCTTCCTTTTTAGGCCTTAAAAAAGTGTACCAAAGCAGAATCCAATCTGATCAATTTTTCGAAAGTTATCGTGCCTACAGAATACAGACTACAGACAGATAGACAGGCAGACAAACACCTTCGTAAAAATCGTTTTTTTTGGCTCAGTGGGTCTCAAAACTTAAAGATTTTATGAAAACCAACAAAGTGAAATTTTACATAAAACCAATACCTTCTCATTAGATGAGAATGTAAAAAGAAACTCACTATCAGCTGGAATTATTGGATCTGCACTTATTGAACAGAAATAATTCTAAAAGTATTTAACTTAATCATTATGAACAATTTTCCTAAACGATATGCGATTAACAATAATATTTTTTAAAACGTGTTAAACTAATCGTGCTTCAATAAACAAATGCCGATTTTGCACTATTCTAAACACGGAATTTTATTCTTTTCTTAAGCTTTAGCTTAAGATTCAGAAACTGATTCAAATTTTGTTGTGCTCGATCTTTGGATTAATTAAAACCGATTTCAAAGATTTTTTTATTCTTTTATAAATGCTCAGAATTAAGTTTGTAAGAGAATTATTGTTTACGATTTTTTAATTTTTGGTCACAGAGAAACAATGTATTAGCAAATAAAATGACAAAATTGGCTATTTCAGCTTTGTCAATTTTTATCTCAATATAAAATGCAGAAAGAAACTCATTATCAGCTGGAATTATTGGATCTGCACTTATTGAACAGAAATAAGTCCAACAGTTTTTAACTTAATCATTATAAACTATTTTTATAAACAAATTCCTGCTAGTGTATTTTTCTTATAGAAGAAATTGTTTCTATTTTATAATCAACAATTACGCAAATTTTTATTAAGTGTCTCATATTCAGTTTTTAAATCAGTGTTAGTTTATTGTTGGATAATTTCAGCAAAAAAATGTCTCTTTAGTACGTAAAAATTATAAATCGTAGTGTTTGTTACAAAAAATTTTATAACACCCGCATCAATTATTTTGTAAACAATTTTCTTGCTGAATCATTGCTAGAAAGATAATTCCAATAAGTAAAGAAAAAAAAAATTCTGCGAGAAAACGGTGATTTGGGACATTTTTAAGTTTTTGATGAAGCGCGAATCATAAACTACCTTTTGAGGCAATTATGATTCTTTTTTGGTCCGTAAAATCAATTTAGTGATGAGAAAAATTTATTTATTTAGAATTTTTTAATGAAAATATTTATAAAAATATTTATAAAAACGTAAAGGCAATTTCTAAATCGGGAGTATTGAAGCTTAAACAGTTAGAGCCATCTTAACCACTTAAAAATGGAATACATAATATTGCGCAATCTCCGCAGATGTCCCATTGGAATGCATGATATTGCGCAGTCTCCACATTTGAGTACATGCGCACTACGCCTTTCCGCTACACTGCCGGTGTTTTTCATACAAGAGTCGCAACCCGTACTCGCACCGCGCGCTGAGAGGCTGTGCGCGCGAGCCAGCAGTTTTAAAAATTATTAAACCGAGAGTGGCTAAACCGGGAGACGCGTGTGTCTTCTGAACGTTCTATCCAGAAACTCATATATGCTTATCGTTTTAATTGGCTAATTTCAGATTGACAAATAAGACCTGCTAGCATATAAAAATGATGGACAGTATACTGTTTTAACATAACTGCAAGATGATTCATGCTCAGAAGAAACAAAAAACCACCATGACATTTGATTCTTCCTCGGATCTTGTTTCAAGGCCAGAAAGTAGTACTAAAATTTTATTCATCATGCAGAACATTGAACTGGGACTATTTTTTTAGGATTCTGTTTCAATACCGAAAACTAGTCTAATAATACTTTTTTACACTCAATGGTGTTGTCAAGGCCAAGGTACTTTTTTTGAGGGCCTGGCGGCGCGAGGTCACTTTCGTGTCACAGGGAAAAGTTTTCCAGCTATAAGCTATTCATAAATTACTACCAATTTCGAATTTTTTTATCTCTTCCTATTAACCGTTTATAAATTCTTTTAAATAATATTAATGTAGCTGACATATTTAATTTAATACAAAACACATTAAATTCCTATAAGACTTCAAGCCGAAATATATTGTGTTTTCAACAAAATAGTTCCATTTTCAACAAAAACAAATTTTGTAACCCAAGAAATTAATTTTTAACCCAAAACGAAGAATTTTCAACAAAAAATAATAATGTTTAACCAAAAAGTTGTATTAAAAACTAAATACATGAGATTCTCAGTAAATAATAGACTTTTTCAAAAAATTGTTTAAGAATTAGCCAAGTAAAAAAAAAGATGAATTTTCAATCCAATTGTACATTTTTGACAACATAGTTGACATTTTGACAAAAATGATGACCTTTAACAAAGTAATTACATTTTCTAACAATAATTTGATTTTTAACAAAACAGTTGAATTTCTGACCAAATAATTGAATTTTCAGCGTACAAAGATGCGTTTTCAATCAAATGCTTGAACCTTAAAAAAAATTACTTAATCATATCTTTGAATTTTAAAGACAAAATGGCACAAAGGTTTAGCTGAGAAAGATTACTTTTCTATCACCAAAGATGCATTTTCAACATGAATTTTCTATCAAATAGTTTGATTTTTAACTTGTACAATATAATATAAAGTTTCAATAAAAAATGAAGTAGGTAAATTTTCAGATACAAATTCTGACAAAAAAAAGAACTTGGAAATAAAAAAGAGGAATTTTCAACAAAATTCTTAAATTTTCTACCCAAAGACGATTTTTTGTATCAAAAACATTGAAGTTCTATTAAAAAACACGAATTTCCAACTTATCCAATATACAGCATTAAGCTTTAACCACATATTGAATAGTTAAATATAATTTTCAACATAAAAAATTTTTTTTGACAAATTTGTTCAATTTTAAATCAAGAAGATGAATTTTTTTACCGGTTATTTAATTTTGAAGCTAAAAAGACGAATTATATACAATATACCAAAATTATAAATCCTTATCAAAGAAATGATTTTTTAAAACAAAGTAGTTCAACTTTATTGCAAATAATCGTTTGTAACACTTGATATGTCAACCAAACAATTGCATTTTCAACCAAAAAAGGATACATTTTAAAACAAGACGATTAAATTTCATCCAAGGGAGACGAATTGTCAACAAAAATACATGCATTTTTTATCAAAAATTTGAACTTTCAACTAAAAAAGATCAATTTTCAACCAAATAGTACAATTTTTAACCGAAACAAAATTTCCATCAAAAATGGAAAAGTTCTAAAATATTATTTACAACCAAACGTGACACCAATTTTCATCAATATAGTTGAATTTTTAACGAAATAAATGAATCTTTAACTCCGAAAATTAATTTTTAACAAAGTAGTAGAATTTTTGATAAAAAAGATGAGTTTTTAAAAATATAGTTGCAATTTCAACAAAAAATTAAATTTTCAACCAAATAGTAGATTTCTTAACGAAGCGAGATAGTTTTTAGCTTAGTTAGCTTTTAGTTTTTAGCTTTCTTAACCAGTTTTAGTTTTTAGCACGTCCCCCTCAAACTTTAATCTAGTTTATGGAAAGTGCCAAATGACGAATAAAGTATTTTCGTACCTAAACAAATATAGACTTGTCTTATGCTCAGCAAAGTAAGCTTTATGAATATATAAGCTGTGCTTTGTTTTCCTCTTTTGCACTTAAATAACTTAAAGTTATTGAGTAAAACTAATACAATGGACTAATGTGGATCATATTATTCTCTTCGGAAAATTGACTAAAAGGTATGAAATTAAAATTTTCAATTTATATTCAATATTTTTCATCCAATAACCCGAATCTGTCGGGTTTTTTTATGAGTGAGGAGAAGCGATGATAAAATACCTATCCCATTCTGCGCGACGACCTTTTTCATCCGCTGTTATATCTATAGTCCCGATGAATACGTGCGTACGTCATGTCAATGACCAACGAAATGACGAGTAGCTCCGACGTTGACAGATTTCCTTTGTACGAAATACACTCATCACTCTTAGTCCACGCGTGGTACGACGCATGTTACCTGCTTACTTTGAATTTTATGATTGAACACAAAGAAACGGGTACTCGCATACTGAAGAAAATATATCCTGCTTTGTCACGACGCGACGTCTTAATTGAGTTTTACGGGAACATTATACCATCAAGCCATTTCCTTTTTGGGGTAAGCGTGACTCACTCGGTGAGAAAGGGCCTAATGTGGGGGAGGAGGTAGAGATTTTTAGATTGATTTAGAATTCCCGTGTTGCTTATTTAAATAACACGTTCGTATTGCTGCACTGCTTCGAGCCAGGATGCTGATCAATCTCTTTAGCGATCACCCCAAGTGGAGAGCCTCACAAAGTCATTGTGTGAATCTCCCTACTCGGGCTGATTAGTATCCAAGATTTTTTGTTTTTGGTGTCATTCTATCCACTGAGACATTTTTTCATTCATTTCTTATTATCTATTTTTCGCTGTACTTTTCTGTCCTGGCATACCTCTTTAGCGTCCTTCACGTCCATGCATTTTCTCATAGAAGCTCTTGTATTTCTATGGCTTCTTGTCTCTCTTCGAATTAGGGTCTCGTTTACACATTCTATACCATCTTCCCGCGGTGCGCCTCTGGGCAGACTTTCCATCCCCTACTTCCCCTACATTCCCCTGCTTACTCTTCTCTCACTTTATTCTTCGCAAAATCCTTTCACAAGTCTGCCTCCTCTACTTCCCCTTGTCCTCTCTTCCCGATTTAACACTTCTCTTCCCCTACTTCCCTTCCCCAGTCCTCACTTCACCATCGTCACTGATCCTCATTTATAATAATTTCCCCTGCTTCATCTCACTTACACTTCCTTTCTCTACTTCCACTCCCTTATTACAACTCACTTACCTTAGTTCCACTGCCCTAATTTTTCCTTATTTTCCAAACAATAATACCTACTTCTCCTCTACTCATTTCTTCTACCTTCTTCTACTTTCCCTCTCATTTCTGATAATTCACTCTCCTAATTTCCCTTCATTCCCTTAATTCATGCCTAATTTTTCTAAATAAGCCCTAATATCCATTCCCTCGATTCTTCCATTTCCCATTCCCTCATCCTAATTGATCCTCACTTCTCCCACTTGCACTCCCCGCATTTCCCTTACCATCCCTCTCCTCATTTCTCCTACTTCGTCTCCCATTATTTAAACTCAGTTCCCCTACTTCCCCAGCACCCCTTATTTACCTAATTTTTTCCCTTTCTTTATTTCTCGTCAGTTACTACTTCTCTTAATTTAAGTCCCATAATTTACATAGGCTACGAAACCCGAAAAATAATGATTAAATCCCAAGATATTGTTAAACCGGATGGCCGTGGGCCAAGGAAATCCTGACAAACAGAGAAAATTCAGGGATTGAAAAAAGAAATATCTTCCAAAAAAGAGGGAATTCCTGTAAGCGAGACTTTGAATCCCTGGCATGCATTATAATTCTTTTAATTTTTGGTTAGGGAAAAATTAGGGAATTTAGAAAATCAAGTTTCGCAAATTTATTCAAATGTTTACGTTTTCGGAGGACAGTCGAAGGAATTATTTGATTGGATTGCGCTATAAATAAATAAATTTCTGCTTGTGGCTGAAGATTTATCATTTTAGTTAAAAATTCGGTTTTTTTGTGGTTATGAATTCATTTTTTCAACTGAAAATTTAACTATTTTGATGAACATTCAACTTGAATGCTGAAAATTTTTTTTTAGAAAATTCATATTCTGGGCTTAAAAATTTAACTAGTTTCTAGAATATTCAAATATTTGGAGCAAATTTAAACGGTTTTGTGAAAAATTCGTTTTAATATTGAGAATTATTACTGCTGAATAAAAATCTAACTACACTATTTTTGGTAATAATTGATCTTTTAGCCTAAAAAAATGTCACTATTTAGTTGATTTAAAAAAAAATTAGAATCACGCCTAGTGTTTAAAACATTTAGTTAAAAAATTATGTATTTTGTTGAAAATTAATATATTTCGTTAAACAATATTTGTATTTTGTTGAAAATTCGTATTTTTTGTTAAAGAAATAATACTCAGTGTTGAAAATTTGTTTTCTTTTTGATTAAAATATTTTTTGTTTATGAAAATTTAACTATTTTGTTGCACGTTTAACTACTTTTTTACATCCTTATCATTTATGATTGAGAAAGTATTAGAATTATCTAAAATTTGACACCTCAATTTTTCAACAGATCTCAATGTTTTGAGATCCCCTGAATCCGAAAATCAAGTTTATACTATGGCGTCTGTATGTCTGTCCGTCCACCCGTTCGTAAACACGATAACTCTCGAGAAAATGAACGTATCAACCCCATCTTTGGAACACTTTTTTAGGTCCTAAAAGAAAGGTCGAGTTCGTTAACCAGCCATTTTTGATAAAAGTTCAGAAAGTTTCCAAAAAGGAAAAACCATTTTAACTCAATGACCTTTTTCAATAAAAAGAACATTCTAACAGTTATAACATTTTCAAAAATGTTTAAATCAACAGAAAATCAAAATTTTAAGCCAAAAAACGCACAATATGAAAAAAAAGTCAAGAGGAGGAAAACATTGCTTTTTGAAAGCCCTACAAGATTATCATGACAAATTTATTGATTTTCTTGAAAAATTAAAAAATTCAAATTTTGAGTGCACAAAAAATAAAGAAAAATCAAAAATTCCATTTTTTGGTCAAACTATGTAGGATACGAAAAAGAGTAATTAACAAAAATTTGTATCCCAAAAAAGATCTACAATTTTGTAAGAACGACTTCTTGATAGGACGCATACCTTTTGTTTTATCCGTGAAAAATAACATTAAAAATAAGAAAAAATATATAAATGTGTGGAAAAACGACGAAAAATACGAGAAAAAAAGACATCTTTTTGATAAAGTCTTATCCGAGCATTCCAAATGCAAAGAATAAATCTATATACACAGGTTGAATTTTAAGGGTTTCGTAGAAACTTCATCTTTTTCGCTTGAAAATTCAAGACTTTGATTGAAAATTCAACTATTTGATTAAAGATTTATGTATTTAGTTAAAAAGACGCCGTTTTCGGCATAAAATTAATCTTCCCTGTTAGAAATTTATGTTTTTTGACTAAAAATTAATTGTTATACCTAACAATTGAACTAATTTATTTGGTTGAATTTTTGTCTTTTTCTATTGAAAATTAGACATTTTAAATATATGCGATAAAATCATTGTTCTTATTATTTTGTAAAAGTATCTTTCATTAATTAGATAAAAATAAAACTAAAAGCTTAGGTGGCATTTAATGTGTTTTAATGCTCTATGTTTGGTTTCTTCTAATTGTCTAAAACGTGTCAGGCGTTTAAAAGAGTTGTTCAATACTATTCTGATTGCCTCAATAAACCTAGTCATCTAAATGCCTAAAATTCTAGATCTTCTAAATACCTACGTTATAAATATTATATTGTCCTCTCAGAGAAAGAAACTTGCTATTTGCACTTTTCGAAATAGAATCTAATCATTTGGACATGTCGATATAAAATACAAAACAATTTTCTTAACATTTTTTATATTTTTTATTAGGGATATTAAATTATTTCTAACTTAAATAAAGTCTTGATTTATACTGCAGTTTAGAGAGATAATGCTAGTTTATAACTGTCGTAACCGAACTATAAAAGAGGAGTTGCAAGTTGCCGAATAGCTTTCCTTGGAACTATTTTAAAGATTTGCCAAAGAATCCGCTTATAATTCGCATCTCACAATAAAATAAACATTCCCTTCAATTGATGGATAGCAAATTTAATTTCTTTTCACACGAATTATTGTTACTCCTTTTTTGGCCTGAAGGTTGACTTGAACGTCATCACGAGTTTGCTTTTACAGCAGAACTCATCCGCTTGAAACTATCCCAGGTGAAATACGCATAGCGACGGAAATCTCGGTCTTTATGACGAAAAGTTATGAGCTATAAATCATGGCTATACTTAACTGGAATTTTTGCCTTGAAAAAAACGCGACTTTAAAACCAAACTAAATTCACCAGTCTTTACTCTGCCTATACTCAATATAGCATTACGATAAATCAACTAAAATGCTGATCTTTTAAAATCCATAACAGGAATCCGGGTTTTAAAGTGAATGGAGATAAATAATTTTAAAGTTGACTTCCATTGTTCAAAGCCTCAGTCTTTTTTTAATGAGTCTATAGAGTCGCTTTTCGAGCGATGAAGTTGCTGGATTTTACGTCGGATTTTACATTATGACTTCCGTTCCTCCTCATTTTTCAGGCATTAAAAACTAAGCTGAAGATTTACAAAATGAATCAGGGCAGACTAAAATCTTTTCATATTTTAATTATTAGAACAACTTGACTGCAAGTTTCTGCAGCTGATTTAAAGTTTATTTATGAAGAATTTTATTATTATACCATTATATCATAAGCGTAACTCACTCGGTAAAGAAGGGAGCAATGTAATTTTTTAATTACAATTTTTTCTGAAAAAAGATCTTCTCCTTCGCTTCGCTGAGACTCGAACCACAGAACCTCCGATTGCTGGTCGGGTGATTTTCCCTTAAGCTACTTGAGCGACCGAAAGAAGAATCCTTGTTTAAAAATACACGCATTTTTTGCTATTTATTCCATTTTTCAAGGAATCTATATTATCATCAGACAATAATATAAATTCTTAACGTCTTTTCAGACTAGATGAAGGTATGAATTAAAAATTTTTTATTTGAATTTTCTCTGAAAAAGGATCTTCGCCTTTGCTCCGCTGTGAATTGAACCACAGAACTGCCGATTGCCGGTAGGGTGCTTTTCCCTTAGGCTCCAAGACTCTGTGATGATAATACAGATTCCTTGAAAAATGTAATATTTTAAATTCTACTTTCTAAATTGGGGTTTCCAACGTTTAATAATTTATTTTTTAGTAGAAATTACATCGCTTTTGGATAAAAATGCAACAATTTAGTGGAAAATTATTCTTATTTGGATAAGAATTGAACTATTTTGTTAAAAACCTTGTATTTTTTGGTTGAATTCGACTTTTTTTATTCAAAATAAAAATCTTTTTTGGTTTAAATAACTACTATTACATTATTCGTTGAAACTTAATATTTTTGTGTTAAAAACTGAACTAGTTTATTCAAAATTGAACGTCTGTGTTATAAAATAATTTTTTTTTGAAGATTCATAATTTTGGTTGAAAATTCCTCTCTGGTTAAAAATTCGTTTCCTATGCGTTGAAAATTTAAGTTTTCAACTAAAAATTGAACTATTCAAGTTTAAGATTCATAATTGTAGTTGGAAATTTACCTCCTCGTATGAAATTTAAATTAATTAGTTGAAAATTGATATGTTTCAATCAAAAATTCAAATATTTAAAAAATGTTTAATTACTTTGTCAAAAACGAACTTTTTCGTCTGAGGTTCATTTTTTTGGTTGAAAATTTAACTATAAGGTTGAAAATTCGTATTTTTTGGATAGAAAACTAATTTCTCTGTTTTCAAATTTTCTTATTTTGGTTAAAAATGCAACTAGATGGAAATTCAATTTAAGTTGTTATCCCAAATTTATATTTTTGGTCTGATTTTTTCAAAAATTCGTCTTTTTGTGTCAAAAATTGGTTGAAAATACAACTGGTTGGTCAAAAAATTAATTATTTTTGTTTAAAATGTATTTCTGTAGTTGAAAAATCATTTTTCATCGTGGAAATTTAACTCTTTCTGACTAAAAATTTAACTTTTCAATTATTGATTAAAATGTACATTTTTAGATAAAATTTTATCTTTTTGGTAGACAATAGTGCGTTTGGTTGAAAATGAACTCTTTTTTAATCTGCAAAATCTTTTTTTTTTATTCGTCTTTTTGGTTGAAAAATTTATTATTTTAGTTGAAAATGTGTCCATTTAATTGATTATTCGTTTCTTGTTGTTGAATTTGAACCTTTTTAATTGAAAATTTAACTTTTCCATTTTTTGTTGAAAATTGATCTTTTACAGTTTGAAAAATGAAATATTTTTGTATAAAATGTCATGTGTTTGGTTAAATTCATCTTCTTGGTTTTAAAATTTATTTTAGATAGTAGAAATTTGATCTATTCTCGTTGAAATATCAACTTAATTTAACATTTTTTGTTGAAAATTCAACTATTAGATTAAAAATTCAAATATCTTAAAAATATTTAATTATTTAGTTAAAAAATCAACTTTTTGGTTGAAAATTAGAATATTCTGTTGAAAAAAATTCGTTCTTCTGTTGTTAATATAACAGTTATTATATTTTTTGTTGAGAATTCATCTTTTTGTTGAAAATTCAAGATTTCGGTTTGAAAATGCAACTGTCTCCTGAATTTGTACGTCTCTTTTGCTTTGGTTTAGCTTTTTTAAAATGTAACTGTTCGGTTAAAAATTAATTTTATTGTTTTTGAAAATTCGTTTTTTTTCATAGAAAATTAATATTCTTTTTTTAAAAGTAGTCTTTTTGATGCGAAAATTTATGTTTTAATTTACACAATTTTTTTAGTATTCCTCTTTGCAGGTTTAAAATTCCAATATTCTTGTTTAAAATTCAAGTGTTTTCAAAAACAGTCAAATTCTTAGTTTGTAAATTTGAAATCGCAAAATTCATCTTGTGAAAGTGAAAAATTTATCAGGAAAAAATTAGCGAAAACTCAGGGAAATTTAAAAATTAAGTTTTGCAGCCATCCTGTTAAAGATCATTTCATTCCTTGAAAGATTCTGTACAACTTTATATAGTTTGTTTTCATAAAAAAATGAAGTAACAACATTCTGATTTACAAGAATAACTGTTGAATTCCTGAATAAAATGACTTCAATAAAAATGAACCGAATGGAAATGAAAAGAAATAATTTTGAAGACTCCAAATGGCTAAACTTAGTAGATGCTTATAATGCCCATTTGTTCACCCATTACAAAAGTTACGTATCCCTAGTTTACATTTAACTTTTCTTTCAAGAAGAAAAAGTCGATCTTCTCAAGGTATAAGGTGAGCTATACGGATTCTTGAAAATAGTTCTGGTAGTTAATTAATTCGAGCCAAGTTTTAAGGGTTCCTAAGAATCTAAAAGAGAAAGTTTTTACCTTCGTCAAGCAGCAGGTAAACCAGCTGGAGAGGAAACTGGCTCGTGATCTACCCTGCAGGTAATGGTTTAGTTTAGATTTGAGAAACCTGCGTTTTCCCGTCACACGAAAGACAATGCAAGTCGGTGTGATGGCGAGAAATTAGATAGGTGTCATGTTCCCTTTAAAACTGTTATAAACTGCAATGCCGAGCGGAGTTACCAGGGCAGAATGTTTCATTCGAGTTGACACTGATTTCATAATACTGGAGTTTAAAGCGACTACTTCAATTATTTGAAAGCTGCTATGAATTGCAATAGTGTAATGTTATCCATTTTGCTGGCATAAATATATAGTGATAACAGAGCCGGTGAAACTGAACTTTCTCGTTGTGTGGCTCGAACTTCATCAGAATTAAAATTAGAGATATATGAAAATGTATGCTTAAAACATGAATAATTTTAAATTTCTCACATCAGCAAAAGTTTTTTAAATAGATTTGTATTTTCAATGATGGAGTTTTGCCAGTAAGAAAATAAGTAAATGAATCAGTACCAGTGTTCTAAAGAGCCTAAGTGCTCGGAGAAATTCTCAGGAGCATAAGATAATTAGTTTATAAGGAGATTATAATAACATTATTTAAATTTTCGGGGGAAATGTATCGCTTCAAATGGGAACAATCAATTTCCAAAACAAAAAAATGAATTCCCAAGAAAATAATTCAAGTTTAAACCCAAAAGATGAATTTCCTATCAATAAAGATACAGTTTCAATAAAATATATAAATTTTTAACTAAAAAAGATAAATTTACAAACCGAAACTAGAATAGTTCAGTTTGCTGTTTGAAAAGTAAAATTTAAACAACAACAAAAAACGAGTTTTCTGCAAAATCACTAATTTTCAACGTAAAATATAAACTTTTAAGCAAAAAGAGAATAGTTACATCTTATGCTTAAAAAATTATTTTTATCTAAGAAGAAATGAATTTTCAGTCAGCGAAATTAATTTTCAATCCCAGTGAGAAATTTTCAACCGAAAATATGATTTTTCAATCAAATAGTTAGTTAAATTTTTAACCCAAAAGATTAATTTTTTACCAATAAACTGAAAGACTCATTTTCAATAAAGTACATTAATTTTGATTTAAAAAATATCACTTTTTAACTAAAATTAAAATACTTAAAACGTTACAAAAATGAATGTTCAACCGAAAAAAACTAATTTTCAAAAAAAAAAATTATTTTTAATAAAGAAATGATTTTTCAACCAAAATAGAAGAATTTAATTTTCAGTCAAAACAAACAATTAAAAAATGAATTCTCAAGAAAATAATTCTATTTTAAACACAAAAGATGAAATTTCTAACAAAAATATACTGTTTCAATAAAATACATAAATTTTTAACTAAAATGGATACATTTACAAACCAAAACTAGAATAGTTCAGTTTGCAGTTTGAAAAGTAAATTTTAAACAACAACAAAAACGAGTTTACAGCAAAATAATTAAGTTTCAACTAAAAATATAAAATTTCAAGTAAAAATCTAATAGTTAAATCTTCAGTTAAAAAAATTATTTTCAACTAAAAAGAAATGAATTTTCAGCAAAATAAATTAATTTGTAAACACAGTGATGCATTTTACACCAAATAGTTATGAATTTTAACCAAAAAGATTAATTTTCTACAAAAAAAATGAAAGTATCATTTTCAACAAAGTACATGAATTTTTCATTTAAAAAAGAACACTTTTTTACCAAAATTAGAATAGTTAAAATGTTAGAAAAATAAATTTTCAACCGAAAAAAAACTAATTTTCAACAAAATATTTTTTTTCATAAAAAAATTTTTTAACCAATAAGAGAAGAATTGAATTAACAGTCAAAACGTTTAATTTTCAAACAAAGAAGGAATTTTCCACAAAATAATACAATTTTAAACACGAAAAATTAATTTTCTAATAAAAAAGATACAGTTTCAATCAAATATATAAATTTTCAATTGAAAAATATAATTTTACAAACCAAAACTATAATAGTTCAGTTTGCAGTGTTAACAGTAAGATTTGAACAGCAATAAGAGATTGTTATGCAAAATCACTCATTTTCAACTTAAAATATAAATTTTCAAGGAAAAGTGGAATAGTTACATTTTGAATTAAAAAAATTATTTTTAACTAAAAAGAAACGAATTTTCAGTCAAAGAAAAAAAAAAAAGACGGATTTTCAACTAATTGTTAATTTTTTATCTAAAATATATCATTTTTAAACTAAAAACAGAACAATTTAATTTTCAGTAAAAAACTTAATTTCCAATAAAGTCAAAGTAAATTTTAAAAAAATGGACGAATTTCGAACAAAGTACATGAATTTTCAACCAAATATTGAATTTTTATAGGAATTTTCAATAAAAAAGAGGAATTCGTCACCAAGAAGCTTAAATATTTCCCCAGAAATTCGAATTTTCAAGCAAATACAGGAATTTTAAAACAAATACTTGAATTTTCAACTTAAGATCATAAATTTAGAATGAAACATGTACGAGTTAAATTTTCAGTTATCACAATTAATTTTCAAATGGAAAATATTATTTTTAACAAAATAATTAAATTTTGACAAAAAAAAAATGTTTCTCAACCAAAATGATGAATTAGCAACCAAATAGATGATTTTTTAAACAAGTAGTTATACCTCCAACTGAAGAGTTCAATTTTCAGTTAAAAAGATTAAATTCTCAACTCAATTCTCAGTTGCTATTTTTAACTACGATAATTAAATTAACTTCAACTTTAGTTTTTCGGAAATTTCCTTACGCTATCAGGTGTTTCCTGACATTCTTTGACTTTGGAACCTGATCTGTAGTAACTCCCTAATTTAAAAAAGTATATACTTACTTCACTCTAGAATGTTTTTGTGAAAAAACACATTTGCATATTTGTTTATGCAATAAATTCTTTAACTTCTCCTAAATTCTTTATAAATGCTCTGTTCGAGCTTAAATGCTAAGCATATTCTCGAGAGCATTTTCTTAACATAAATTATTGGGTACCTAAAAACTGTAATCAGTACTTAATAAAATTTACATACACAAGTTGGTATTCATTTTCAAAGATTGTAGACACTGATTATATGCATATTTCAAAAGTTTAAGATTTAAATGATTGTTTTGACCTCAGAACTAATTCAATTTCCGTAATAATATTATTATTCAGAACAAAGTAGAAGTAATATTAGAATTCTTCTCATTATTGTTAAAGAAATTGTCTGGTGTTATGTATAGACATTGTAGAATACAGGATTAAAATTAATTTAGCTAACGAAATATAGCTTATTGAAATTAATTTTTACATCGATATTTTAATTTACACCAAAAATACTTTAGAATTAATATTTACAAACCATACATTTTACCATGCTAGCAATGCAATTCTTACCATTAATGTCCGATTTACTACTATTTACATTTCAAACTAGCTGTGAATTCGGACTCAAGTGTTTCCACTTTGTTTGTATTGATAATTATATAATGCTCAGTTCAAGAGCACTTAACTTCCTCACAAACTAAGCATTATTGATTTTTTAAATAATAGACAAACTGAAGTTTGCATTTTCATCAGTTAGAAACTAGATATTTACAAGAAATACAAAATTACAAAGCAGTAAAAACAATTTTTAAAAAACAACAACTTAGACGCATCAAATTTTGTATTTAAAATGGTAATTTTTTAAGCTGGAAAACGGAAGGAAAAAGTTCTGTAGCGTAAACTGAAATCTTTTTTGGATGGAAATTATTTTTTCTGAAAATTTGTGTTTAATTTAAAAGTTTATATTTTGTAGTAGAAGTATTGCATCTTTCTTGAATAAAAATGTATCTGCTTTGTTGAAAATTTAACTATTATACCCATACAATTTAATTTTGTTAAAAATGCATATTTTTGTGTTGAGAAGTCAATTTAATTTTTTTTTTTTGAAATTTTTTTTTATGTAAAAATTCACCGGTTTTATCAGAATTTTCATTTTTCTTGGGCAAAAATGCAACAGTTTGGTTGAAAATTTAAAAATCTTGTTGAAAAATCATACTTTTTGGTTGGAAATTCGAGTGTTCAGCAGAAAATTAACGTATTGCTTACAATTCTTATTTGGATCTTGGAAAAATGAACTGGGATCTTCTTTGGATTTAAATTTAATTAAATGTGGAAGGTTTTTTTAAATTCATCTGTTTTAGAAGAAATATATAATCTTTCTCTGATAAAAAGGCACCTATTCACAATTCATACTTTTTGGTTGAAAATTCTGCTGTTTCGGTGAAAATTGAACTATTGTCGTTTTTTATTAATAATTTCTTGAATTTGTCCCTAAAGTCCATAAATTTCAAATATATTTGAAACGATTTTTTATTTTCAAGCTAAAAATGTTCAATTATCAGTCAACAAACTTAATTTTCAGTCGAATAAAAAAAAATAATTTTCAACTCGAAGAGACGAAATAAAAAAATAAAATAAATAAATACAGTTTTTTTAGAAAAAAGTTTTTCGACTAAGTTTCGACTAAAAAAGTAAAAAATATCATCTAAAAATTGAAAGTTACATTTTTAGTTTAAAATGAGTTTTTAATAACAAAAGAAGAAACCAGTTTTTAACAAAATAGTTATAATATTTCAACTGTAACAATAAAATTTTAAGTAAAAAAACTATTTTTCAGCAGAAAGAAAAACGAATCTTCAATAAAGTAGTTTAGTTTTCAACAAAAGTGATGAGTTTTCAATCAAAAACATAAAAAAAACACAAAAAAAGAAGTTGTCAACTAAGAAATATTTTTCAGTTAGGAGAGATAGAAAATTGCAGACAAACTTTAAAATTTGCAAGCAAAACGATAAATTTATAATTAAGAATATTAATCTTTTATCGAAAAGAACGATTTTTCAACAATAGACATGAATTTTGAACTATAGATACTTAAATTTTCAATTAAAAAAGATAAATTTTGAACAAAATCCAGAATAGTTAAAATTTCAGTTAAAAAAATTAATTTCAAACTAACAAAAAAAAAGAGTTTTTAATAAAATATTTAAGTACAGTCATATACAGCTACTTTTACAAATTTAAAATCATTGGTATTTAATTTTATATTGCAAATAAAAAAATTAAGCATATTTCCAGGACTTTTCAGGCATATAAAAGTTTTCTGACAATTCCAGGGTTTTCTAGGTAGGGTAAACACCCTGATAATACTAATTTTGTTTAGAAGAAGTTGAATCATAGAGAATGCTTCAAAAACAAAATGAGCTATTGTCAATTGAGATTAGATAAAAATTAAGATATGTTATAAAGAGGTTTAACAAAAACACTAAAAGTCAAATAACCATTGTCAGAAAAATAATTACTGAAATTACTAGCTGTTATATTTTTTCTACTTTTATATACCCTTTTTTCAGTTTGAGGTTATCTCTATGTGTCGCCCCCAAAAAACTGATTTATTAATTATTTGCCTTATTCTTCTATTCAAAAATTCTATTCAATCTAATCTCCTTTGTCGACATCCATTTCACGGCTTCGTTTTTAATTAAAAGTGAAAAGGTGTCTCATGATCTCTAATCAAATGGGTCAAGCAGTAAAGGAGGGTGGTTTATTTAAAAAACAGAAATTACTTATACCGCGTTGGATTGTAGCTGTAATCCTTTGATCTTTCAATTTGGCAGCAGGACCTATCTCGGAAAATCTTGGTTACACGGTGAATGGAGAAGTGGAGAAAAAAACAGAAAGCGAGAATAACATCCGGAAATAAGAGACACATATACCGAGATCAGAGTCTCGAGATAGAGCGAGGAAAACCGCCTTGCTGCAATGAACCTGCATATATAGTATATATCTGAATTCACGGTATTCAGCATTCTATTTAATTCACAGCGCGTCCGTGGGTGCAGATGGTCGGATAGGATGCATAATTTCGAAATTTTTCGTCGACACTGGGTCACCGGGAGATAAGTCATTTGTACTCTTAACAGAAAAGGTCGAACACTATTATAGCTTCCTCCATGACCAAAGAACAATAACGACGTTGGCTTCGCTACGTGCAGCAGAAGGCCTCAAATTGAAATTTCAGAGCTTAATGCTTTCATTATACCTAGAAAGGACCAGAAAAATAGGTCAAATTTAGTCGTTATGTCTAGGAAGAAGATAAATGATCTTTTAGTCAAATTAGACCATTAGAGGTTTCTCGTTAAACGTTTCAGATCAGAATGGAACTACAGTTTAATATGAAGAATTTAGAAACGGTTGTTTGTGAATTTTAGACAAGACAAAACTTGCTTTAATGCATCGGCTTTGTGAAATGTTAGAGAATTAGCAACAATATTGAAGTAATAAAATGAAACATATTTGTTGAAAGTTGAATGTGCTACAGGGACTACACTATGGAACTCCTTAGTGAAGAATTTGCCAAACATCAAGCTCACGCAGTCACCGTTTCAACTATGCTTGAGGAGTGACATGCATGAAGAGCTTTGTCAGAACTATCTATATCCCGTTTATCCATGAACGTGCTTTGTATTATATCTCTATGTACGGCTTGCACCCTTACACTACTAACTAGGACATCGTTTACTACATGAAAGCTCACCCACATCCTCACTCATGACAAGATGGTGGCAATATTTGCGCTCTTGTGACAAGTTGACAATGAATCCAACCCCCGATATGTAACCCCCTTTCTCTCTGATCAACGATCCACCCTCCAGAATTCTCGGTTCCACACCAGACACGTCACTATAGATTATCTTCCGTTTAAAATTACTTCGGAGATTCATAATTCGGACTTTAGTTTAGGCTACGTTCATTACTTCCAAGTTTTGTTTTGTATAGTTAGTATCCACTATGAACTCATTCTTCTGATTATTAAAAGTAAGGGGCTGTGTAAAAAGCTTTCACTATGTACTTCATTCATAAACAAATTGGAAAGGGAAGCCGATAATTTCGGAAGGAAACGAGGAGACTTTGTTATGCAAATATCTCACGGATGGAGAGGACCTACTTTTCTTTCCCGCAGAGAAGATCGTCGATAATCTGCAGCAAGACGTATGTATGCTCCTGCATAATGTAAAGCAGTAGCAGAGAAGCATTTCTCATGAGATCTCGTGCAGAGCTCGTCTAGTGACTAGTCTCTCGGCTGGTGACACTAATTTAAAAGTACAGGCAAGACACAAATCTGAGCCGAGTGTCTCTTCAACTCTCGTTGAGTTCAGTAGGTGAAGCAAAACTAGCTGAAGAAAATTTATACCACCAAGTCCCGAAACCCGAAGGATAAGTAGCTACCGCTTCCGTTGCACCGCAAGTAAGGATCCGGACAAGCGAGAGGAAGGAGAAACCCGCAGCTTTCACGGGCTCCCGACAAATTGTGAATAGAATGATGTATTGGTCTGCAAACAACGCACGGATGTAAAGGAGGAAACGTCGAACTAACCGGGACCTCCCGTGAATTTCGAAGATGGAACGCTCCTGTGCTTTGCAGTATGGCCCAAAAGTCCACCCACGAAACCACCCTTGTGCTTGCTTGACCGCATTGTACCTTTTTGAAAAAAACTGACCCTCTGGATCGAGACCTAGTCCGGAGGACCTTCAGGGAATAGGGTGTCGAGACCCTGGCCTAGTGATCATGACACCATTTTCACGGTTACCAAAAATTTAGAGAAAGTTAAGCCCTAAAGTGGCGAGGAATGCGAAAAATCATAAATAAAGGTATAAATGCCCTGTTCAAGAGGAAGACGTCAAAAGATGGTCAATTTTAGAGGTCTTCTTCAGGGCTCGACCGTCTCGTTTTAGGTCAAATTTAGCTTTAGTTTGAAAGGTATTACGTTACGCTCAATTCGTTTAAAATGGTCCATTGAAAGCCGGTAGCAATAAATGAGGTGATAGTCGTTTCTTCCTTTTTAACTTTGAATTTTTTGTCTTTTAAATATACTAGTTGCATATAAGAATTCAGCTTTAGAAATAAGATTTACAGCGTGAATCTTTTCTGAATCAAACAATTCTCTCTTTGTCTATTATATTACTATTAAATTATGTACTATATAATCCTTTGTTACCTTTGTGGGATTTACTTTTTAGGGTTTAATGGGAAAAAAATTCTTTATTCTGTTGGTATCTGTAATAAAAAAGGCAGGATGGGCACAGTAAATAAGAATACTCGAAAATGTTACACCTTAAGTTTAGAATTGTAAAAGTCAGAGATATAATCAGAAAAGAAAAATTCTGGAAAACGCGTGTATAATCAATTTCTAAAATTCAATAGACCTAACAAGTTGAATTTAAACAAATTTTTGAGGAATTTCAATTCATTTATGAATTTAAATACGTTATTCTAAATTTGTGAATTAACATTTTTAAGTACTTTTTAAATGTGAAAGCTGATTATTTTTGAGAAGAAAAAATTGAGATAGTACTAAAATAATTCAGGTTAACTTGAACCTTGTTGTGAATCCTCTTTCCAAATCTGAATAAGTGGATAAGAATGTCACTACATTATTTTAGTGCAAATTTCTAATAATTCTTATTTGTAATTCACTAATTATTCCAACTTTATTTTTTTCATTGAAGATTTATTTAAAATTCGAATAAGGAGTTTTTCAGATTAACTTTAAAAATAAGATATAATTGGTTTCAATACGTTCTATACGAGTTAATTGAACAATTACAATACCTTGTACTGGAATTTATCTTATTTTTTATTTAAGGCTTTAAGTAAACATATTTAGCAGAAATATTCAACTGTTTTAATTCAGTTAATAGGAATTAGGTGAAAGGAACCAAATGTGGATCGTTTTTAGAAGCAGAGTATTAAAATAAAATTATAATAAAAAATTAACTTTTTTGTCGAAAATGTTTGGTGCGTCTTTTGGAATGCATGTTTAAAAATCAGTTTGAGAATTAAAAATAATCAATCAAATTTTACACTAATTATATCGTTGGTGATCCGATATTGGGCCCGGGTCCTAATGTGGATCACTGCGTGTTTTCCGCCGAAAATGACGAGAAAGATAAGCTAATGAAATTTTCATGTATATATATTACTAAATACTAACAAATAATAGTCTATTTATTAAATAATTGTGCATTAAAAAATAACTCTATCAAACAATTTTAAACTGTAAAAAATTAAACTGTAAGAAAACTTATATTTTCCTATTTTATCAATCTTTACTGCAATATTATATCATTTTGACCTAAATAGATAACAGTTTTAAATAATAATTTTGTCATGTCTATTAAATCAATTATTTTTAGGAAACGTTTATAATTAAGTCTTCAGTTTACTTCTATCGTCTTGTATCACTCCGTTTTGACTATTCTTGAATAACCTTAATATAAAACAAATGTAAAATTAAAAGTTCTTTTGCTTTCAAACTCTCATCATATTCACTTTGAATAGTAAATATTTAATGTGAAGAATTCCTGAAAATAAAACCAAGAATCCGACGACCAAATTTCGACATTGATCATAAAATGTTCCTAATGCAATTTAAAAGAGATAAAAATGTTGCTAAAAAAGAAAAGAATCTTTTTTTCACAAAAATATAAAAAAGAGGAAAGAAAAATGAGAAGGCAGCCAAGCAAGTCCCCATCTTTCTCCTTTTTGTTGCTTTCATTTTTTTTATTATTATCACAAAAAATTATTAAAAACATTTGTAAATATTTTAGTAAATATTTGTTAAAATTACTATAATTTATATTTATTTGATTTCAAAGCTGAAAATTTGAATCCGCGATAACTCATTGGTTACGAATTTCTATCACAAGTTACAACCTTTTTATAAATTAATCTGCAAATTAGGAAATATGATTCTAAAAATAAATATAAATATTGTGGGCAGCGGGCTTATAGGATGGAAAAGGTTATTTTTCGCAGCTTTCAAATTTTTCAACTAGCATGAATTCTTAAAAACATTAATAAATTACTGAAACTTAAAAATTATGTACAAATTTTTAATTGTGTATAAATTTTGTTTAATAAGTATTCGGGGCCTTATGAATTAAAAAAAATGTATTGATATTGTTGGGCAAGGAAATGAAAAAATGAAATAAACGAGAAAAGATCAATGCGCAATCTGGATGACATTCGTTGGAAGTTGAAAGACTTTGATGTAAAATTTTATTACTATGAATAACAGTTTTAAAAACTATATTACAAATAATATGAACCTTATGGAAAAATATAATCTTTATATGATATGAACCCAATCAAAAAATTTCGATTTATAATTATTCGTTGTCCCATCGGGAGTGTAAATATAGAACAAACTTTGAATATTAATAACTTTAAAGGAGATTTTTTTTTTTTCAAATGACATTTAAGGTTAATCTTCAGAAGAGTTTTAAGAACAATGATATATGGAGCTTGAATTTGGTTTATGGAAAAAGCACTTAAATAATTCTTTCAGACCTTCAAATTAATGATGCATCAAATAGCATACGATCATTGAGATATTTACATTAATCTAAGAAACAAATATTCAATTATGAAAACCCATCCATAAATTGTTTTTTAATATCTCTGTAATTCATCACTTTTCATTCAAAGACGTTTGAAAGTGGTAAAAAATGGAAAATCCGTTAGTTTCAAAACTCAACTGTAATTTGTCTCTGTATAGGTTGATTAATCCTAAACGTAGCTTCCAACACCTCAGTGCTAAGAGAACCACCTTCACTCATTTGAAATTGCTTGAGTTCTTTTTAGGCAAGACGCCAAGCATGAGCATCATAGTCATCAGTGTCAGCGTTGACAGTAAATTTCCAAATACTACACTCTAGAGTCTAGGCTCGTCGGGAAGCTTTCAGCATTATCGGCAGTAACCTTCCGCGGCGTATCACTTGTCGCTTACTCCTTTCTCCTCCGAAGATAAGAATGCGTGCATCCACTCCAAATAGTTCTCAACTCGTTCTATAATTTGACGCGCCTGCCAGGAGGGAATGCGTGTATCCGACGATTAGTTAACCTGTCCCGGACTCTGACGTCTCGTTTCTTGATTTATTCAGGTCAGTTGACTAATCTTTCCTTCAGATGAGAGAGACTCATCAAATGAAGAATACAGGATACACGGGACCAAAGAGACGGTCATTTGGCGGTTAGAGTTCCTTTTAATTTGAATTTGAAACGCGACTTACAAGAACTCGACGAGACATTTCATATCTCATGAGCTCATAATCTACTATGTATGCGTGCCACAAAAGAGATTTATGCGCGACTAGAAAAAGAATTTTTCTTTTTATTCTTCACGATTACCGAGAACGATCCCAAGTCGAATTAAAGCTGAATTAGCTTTGCGAGAAAAAAATACCATTTAATATCCGCAGAAAGAGTCTCTTGTCCAATTTTTTGCCAGTGGCTTATTCTTCCTTCCAATTGCAGTTTGTAAAGGTCTTTCTTTATAAGAAACAAGATTAAGAGAGATTTAAGGTGACAGGTTGATGATCGAAACTTCGAGATATCCGGCTGGTGAAATTTCATTTCATTAGCTTTCAAATAGAAAATTCCTTGGTAATTACGAAACCCTCACAGCATGAGATTTTGGTGGGGATATCCCATTTATCTTTCAGGATATCTTGGGAATATTTCAGGATATCCTAGTAATATTGCGAGTGACATACAGAATGGAAATCTGGAATTAAGAATATCCGATTATTGTCCTAATTTTGTATGCGAAGAAAGTCCCCGAGATATATCAATTCTATAATTTGGCATACTACCGTGATTTGAGAAAACACCGTTAACTGGAAAAAAATCGAAAAATGAGTTTTTTATATCGTTGGAATCGTGAAGAAAAGATACACCTGATTATTCAAATACTTTTTCCAAATTTTAAATAAGTTTTTAAATAATTTTTCCGAAATTTTGGAAATTGACGCTAATTGCAAGTTTTGGCGAGTTATGATTTGGAAGAGAGCCGTAGGCTCAAATAATTTTCGGCGATTTCGGGACTTCGTGATTTCCGAGAGGTCATGGAACCCCGAGAAAAATAGTTTTGTAATTCGAGAAACGCCGTAACTGTCTTTATTTTACGCTGCAAAATGAAAAATTATTATTGAAAGGTTCTATTTCTTATAATTAATAACAGTGTTAAGGTTACAAGAAGTTATGTTGTAAATAATTTCAATTGTCTAAAGTGGAAAAAATAATATGGAAATTTTCAATTGTGAAATGTGAACCTTTGAAATTAAATAATTCTAAACAAGCGTTTAACATAAATAGTAATTTCAAGTGAAAAATAAAAAAATATATAATACTGAAACTTGAAATTTAAACAAATTCGAACATCATTTAAGACTGAAAAAAATTTAGTAGCGAAGAATTGTGATATTAAAACATTCTTATACTTAAACCCTGAAAAATTTATATTGCTTTAAGTAAATTCAATCGTTTAGAAATGATGAATTTTCAAATTATCAATTATACTTTTCGAAATTCAACAAATTTAATTTCAGAGAGCTTTATCTTTAATATTTTTAGATTAAAATATTTTTAATTGTTTGGTTTCAATTTCAAGCGCATAAAACTTTCTGGCTTTTAAATTCTTCGAAATGTAATTAAACTATTATAAATTAAATGCTTCACGAGTGAATTCAAATACTGAAGTTTTTCTATTTGAAAAATGTTTCAAAAAGATAGACATTTTAAACTCACTTGAAAAAGAACAAAAAACATTTTTTTTATTGAAAAATTGAATAGTTTTTTTAATTTTTAATGTTTTGTATATATGGTATAAGGCACAGAACTTGTTTAGAGAATTATACGAATAATTACTCAAGTTTTCTGTTATTTAACGCGAAAAATATTTATAAAAATATCCGAAAAAAGGCACATTAAAATATAATAACTAATATATTATTTTTCACTGGAAAGCCCACTGTGTCACCAAGTTATTAGAAATAATAGGAATTTTTACCAGAATTTCTTTTAGAAGTCCCCTGAGGTTTCTCTCTGAAGAGCGATCTTCAAACTGCGTCATTTTTTAGTTATAGATGCAATGAAACCCTGATAAATTTTCAGAAAGTAACTTGTTTCCTATTATAAGTAGGCTGTTATGGGTTATGAAAATAATCTGCGATAATAATTTCTTCATAATTATACTGAGATGGAATTCAAAAGAAAACAAATATTCAAGATTTGTATAAAAAAGATTTTTATCAATCTTTATGTTTTTAGACATTCTGCGTATATTAATTATTATGCATTTCAGAAATATTGGATTTCATAACCAAAAGCATTGCAAAATATTTAAAATTTCTGTGAAATCATAAACAAATCTCTGAGATATCACTGCTACCTTCGTCAATCTTTATTTCTTTGTAATCTATCTTTTAAATATATCTGAAATCTTTGTGAAATTATATAATTATTTGAAATCTCTGTGAAATCTTTATAAAATCTTAATGAAATATTTAGGAAATCATTGCAATTTTATCAAATCTTTAAGATCTTTGCAAAATATTTGATATAAACGGTAATACTTGTGAAATTATTTTAATCTTTGTGAAATATTTGAGAAATTATTGAAGTCCCTTCTGAAGTCTTTTAAATATATCCGGAATCTTCGAAATATATATGAAATCCTTGCGAAATATTTGAAATCCCCGTGTAGAAATTTTGGTGTAGCGTCGGTCGGGCCTTGATCGAGAAAATGTGGGCCCGATAGGGTTACCTGTTTAGCGCCAGACCGTAAGTGAAACGCTCAACTCGATCAGGCCCAGATCTGGGCATCAAAAATCAGGACCTGATCTGGCCCAGATATGGCCCCTTTAATTTTTTATTTCTATAATTAGTAAAATTTCAAAAGTTTTTATATTAATATTTTTTCAACTTTATATTTTACAAAACTTCAATTTTTCAATATTCTAAATTACATATCATTATACATTATATCACAAACAATGTTCAAATTTAGAGCTATTAGACACACGCACACACAAGTGAATTTTAATCATAAATATTTTTGAATCATCTTATTATTCATTAGGAATGATTTTTGTTTGACTAATGCAAATGGGGCACGTGGAGTGAGATTGGAAAAGTAAGGTTATGTTCGAGAAAATATAAAAAGCATTTATCTATAATGTTACTAATCAGGAAATTCATACATTTGGTATAAAGCAATCTCTATTTTCACATTATCAGCAACAAAATATAAAATTCTAAGAAGCCGGAAAACATTGTTTTATTCACATAAATAGTAAATGCGTTCAAAATGACGACGCTTTCTCGAAGACATTGCTTGAAATCTTCAGAAGCTGAAAATGAATTGTGATGTTGATTCTAGCCAATTAAAACTTACCTTTGCCTTCATTGTGGATATAAGAAATCTGACAAACAATTATGTGATTCCGAACTCGCAATTTATTATTTGCTTTTGGCATTTTAAATTCTATGAAAGAAAAACAATATCACGACAATAAAAGAAAACTTGACATAATCTTGTCTAACCTAACCTGACCCGACGTGGTTCTGACGCGAGCCACATTATCTGCCTCGTTGGGGCCACATGTGGAAAATCCGATCGGGCCCAGATCGGAACTCGGGAATAAGTTGGGCAATTTTTGCACGGGTCATTGTGAAATCTTTGTGAAACCTTTGTCTTTGTAAACTATTTGAAATGTATGTAAAATCTTTGAAATTTTTGGGAAATCATTGAAATCTTTTCAAATCTTTGCGGATTGTCTTAAAATATTTCCAAAATATTTGAAATCTTTGTGAAATCTTTGACATCTTTGGGAAATCATTGAAATCTTTGCAAAATATTCGAAATCTTTGTGAAATCATTAGGAAATCTTTGGAAATTCATTAAAATTTTGGTGAAATATTTAAAGTGCTTTTCAAATTTTTATGAAACCCTGGAAAATGATTGCAATCTTTGTTAAATCTTGGTGAAATTTTTGGTTAATTATTGAAATCTTTGAAATGTTTGGGAAATCATTGTAATATTTAAATATCTTTGCGGACTGTCTAAAAATATTTGCAAAATATTTTAAATCTTCGTGAAATTTGTAGGAATTCATTAAAATTTTTGTCAAATCTTTGCGAAATATTCGAAGTGTTTGTGAAATCATTGAAGTCTTTTACAATTATTTGAAATCAATCTGAAATCTTTGTGAAATAATATAAGTCTTCGTGAAATATTTGAAATCTATCTAAAATCTTTGCGAAATATTTGAAATCATTGTGAAATCTTTGAAGTTTTTGGAAATCCATTCCAATATTTGTAAAATCTATGCGAATTCTCGGAAAATCTTTGCGAAAGATTGGAAATATTTTTGAAATCATTTGGAAATCATTGAAATCTTTGTTTAATCGTAGAAATCTTTCCAAAATCTTTGTGAAATATTTGAAATTTTTGTAAAATCCTTATGAAATTTTTGAAAAATGATTGCACTCTTTGCGAAATATTTGTAAAATATTTGTAAAATCTTTTGCATCTATCCGAAATGTTTGCGAAATCTGTGAAATCTTTTGGTAATCCTTGAAATCTTTGTACAATCTTTGAAATCTTTGTGCGATCTGCGAAATCTTTGCCAAATCTTTGGTAATATGAATTTAAGGGCTGCGACCCATGTAACAGCTTTAAAAAAATTTTTTTTCTTTGCTCAAATGAAAGCTTGTCATTTTTCAACACGGGTTGCCCCCTTAATACGTGTGTTGGTTATTTATTATTTATGTTCAATATTAATTATTCTAATAAATAAGAGAACAAGCTTAATAAACCTTGAATGGAATTATTTTACAGATTTCGTGAACAAAGTAATTTAAATTTATCAGTAACTGGAAGTATAACTCGTTAGTTCTGTGAATGAACGGATACCGACAGCTGTGAAAAGTGTGCATTAAAAACTTTTCCAGAGCAAAAAAAAAAACATTTGGATTCTAAAAGAACATTTACAAGTTTCATTAACTCTGTGAAACGAATAAAAGAATAAAAACTAAAAAGTTGAACCTAAGGTAAAAAATCTAAGTTCTTAAGTGCGAATTTCACTCAGAAACTTCTGCTTCGTAGTGCGCTCAAGAGGCTCATTTAAAGAGGCGCCTCATCAATGTTTCCTTGGACAAGAATCCTGTTTATCGCTTTTTTTATGCTCTTATTTTTTTCTCAGGAGTGCCAAAATGAAACGGCGTTACAAGACGCGTTCCTAAATTTCTTATGAAGAGCATGTATATTCTCGCATTTACATAATAACCCATAGCGAGTGAGGGCAAAAATTGTGGTCATCAAAGCGGTGCTAAAATATAAATGTTCCTTCATCATTTCTGTGCCCTGTTGGGGCCCTATTAGGGTCCGAAATGACGAATGCTAACGAGTCCCCGTGCTATGGAGCCGTGTTTTATAAAGCCATTATTGGGTTCTGAGTGAATACGTAAGCAGCCGTCTGTTTATCAAAAACATTCGACCACGGGCCCCTCCACATGCTGCCGTGCTTGGCCGGCCAGCAAACAATATTGCTCATATAATAAATTAACCGAGAACTCAAGGTTTTCGATTAGCCGCGCGCCACGAATTTGCATTCGCGATGCATCCTTTCTTTTCAAGTTGCTAGACTGGTTTCCTCATAGGACGTGGGAAAATGGGAGTAATATGTCATGTTTTTTAATAGATTGAGTTTCTGCATGCACATAACACTCACTTTTATACCTGTCATAAAGTGCATCGCAAAAATTTTATCTGCTTTTAAAGCAGCTTTAAAATTGGCTGCATATAGGTAACCGCGATATATTTTTAATAGCAAATTTCCCCATTTGGAAGTTTTGTGTATTTCTTCTTATTCAGGCCTTCAAACGTGAAACACATCAATTTTATTTTCTTTAAGGATGATTATCAAAAAGTTGACCATTTTAAACAATGAGATTTTCGTAAACCAAAAAACCGCAGTGAGGCAAAAAACACAGGGGGCAACCCCCCTCCCTAGAAATCGAACAGAGAGGGGCAAAGTATTGATCCCCCCTCCCGAAATTAAATGATTCAATTAATCGGATCGTCGAAACTGGAAATCTTTCATTTATATTTTGCTCTGTTCCATCTTTGAAATCTATCAAACCTTTGAGAAAAAATTTGAACTTTTGTCAAATCATTGTGAAATCTTTGGAAATTTTTGCGAAATATTCATCAATACTTACGAAATTATTCAAACTTTGTTTAATGTTTATGAAAACATTAAAATCTTTTAAATCTATTTTAATTCTTTGGAATATTTTGGAAATCATTGGAATCTTTGCCCCTTTGTAATCTATATAAAATCTTCGTGATATAATTTAAATTTTTCTGAAATGTTTAGAAATACTCGAAATAATTTTTAAGTCTTTGGTATAATATTTGTGAAATTATTGCAATTTTTGGGAATTTATTGAAGTCTTTGTGAACTTTTTTAAATCTATTCGAAATATTTGATATCTTTAGGAAATCTTTAAAATCTTTCTGCAATCTTTGAAATTCATCCAAAAACTTTGCGAAATATTGAAATATTGAAAATATTAAATATTATTAAATTTTTA
>NC_046663.1:59348106-59364697 GCF_010883055.1 Belonocnema kinseyi | reverse complement strand
TATATCATTGAAAATTTTTATTATCATTAAATGTTGAAAATCTTTTAGAAATCATTGCACACTTTGTCAAATCTTTGAGAGATCTTTGAAAATATATGGGGGATATTTGGCAATACTTTTAAAATTATTTTTAAAAAATCTGAAATCTTTCTGAAATAATTGAAATCTTTCTGAAATCTTTTAAAATACTTGAATTATTTTTAAAGTATCTGGTATGATTTGTGAAATTATTGAAATCTTCTTGAAATCGTTGTAGTATTTCTGAACTCTTTTAAATATATCCAAAGTTTTTGAAATCTTTGGGAAATCATTGAATTATTTGTGTAATCATTGAAATCTATCAGAAATCTTAGCAAAATATTTTTAATCTTTATGATATCTTCAGGATATTATAGAAATTTTGTCAAATCTTTGAAAATCTTTGCGAAATATCTATTAATATTTATGAAATTATTCCAATGTCTATGAAATCATTTGGAAATCATTCGAATGCTTTTAATCTTTGTGAAATCTTCCAAAATGATTTGAATCTTTGTGCTCTCTTTAAAGTCTATCTAAAATCGTAGTGAAATCTTCTAAGTCTATCCGAAATCTTTGCGAAATATTTTCCATCCTTGTGAAATATTTTCCATCCTTGTGAAATATTTTTAAAAAATCATTGAAATGTTTCTGAAATCTTTGGAAAGAATTTTGAAATATTTGGTAATATTTGTGAAATTATTAAAATCTTGGAGAAATCATTGAAGTTATTGTGAAGACTCTTAGAGTTATCCGAGATCTTTGAAATCTTGATGTAATCTCTAAAATATATCTGAAATCTGTGAAATATTTGAAATCTTTGTGTATTAATATAAGTCTTTGCAAACTCTTTTATATGTACCTGAAATCTTTGCGAAATATTAAAAATCTTTGTGAAATCTTAAAAAAATAGTGCAATCTTTATCAAATCCTTGTGAAATATTTTTAATCTATCTTAAATCTTTGCGAAACAAAGATTTGCATTTGACAATGCGACTATGATAAAAAAAATTCGAAAATATTTTTAAAATATGTACAGATTAGATAAAAATATTTGAAATCGATTTTTAACTTTACTGAAATCATCGTAAGTATCAAATTAAAATTTTTAGCCAATATTGTGAGTAGTTTAAATAATTATTTTTTAATTTGATCCTAAAATAGCAATGCAGCGTGTCTAACCATAAACTTATGGAAAATACTTTAAAGTAATTTTAAATATGTTAGAGTCTAAAATACTGATCGCTACTTTTTTTATATTTTTCAATTCTATTTAAGTTACATTTATGAATCTCAGTATCTCAAATACTAAAAAAAAAAGATAATATTATTTAACAATTTTTCATTACAATTTTTTGCTTTAAGCCAGTTGTGTGACAAAACGGTTAAGTAATTTTTATTTATAATTTCGAAACTTTATTAAATTGTCCTTTAATATAATTACTGGATTTAAGATGTTAAAATAATCAAATTTTTGGCAATGAAACTTAAAAATGTAATTAAAAAAAAAATGAAGAGTTCAGAAACAAACAATTTTAAATCTGGATATGTTCCTGATTTTATCATTCTAATTTGAAATGACGAAATTTCATCAATCAATGCATGTCTAAATTTTTTAGACCTTCAAGCTTTTTATAAATTGATATTTGAACATAGAACCTTAAAAAGCAGAAAATTTTCACATGAAATTAAAAATTAATTTCAAAATTGAATGAATCAGAATTGACGAATTACGAATTTGTATCCTCATGTTTCAGATCTCGAACAGTTTAAGTACGAAGCATTCTAAGATGAAATTTTAAAAATTTAAATTTTGAATGCTTGAATTGCACATGAAACCGTTTTATAGCGTACACTTTAAAATTCAAGGCTTTTCCAACATTTAAAAAATGTAATGTTTAAAAAGTCTTGAAATTAAAGAATTTTTATTTTAATCAAACCAAAGGGTTCAAAAGAATTGGAAATTATTTCATTTTGCGCACTCGAAATTTAAGATTGATAAATAATTACGACCTCTAATTTCAAACAAAATATTGTCAAATGATTTTTTGGAAACAAACAATTTTAAAAACAGTATAAAATTTCAGAAAAAACTACAACTTTCTACGTACTTATCTACGGTGAGACTCAAGCAACTTTAATTTTAAAGACATTACAAATTACAAGAAGTTTTTGTAGAATATTATTTCTACATTTGATGAACACATTTAAAAAAATTAATAATCGTGGAAGTGCTTTTTTTAAAATTTGAACTTTCGATAAAAAAAAATTGTTTGAATGAAAATCTTTTTTACTCAGGATTGTAAAGAATGAAATATAGTGTCACAAAAGTTTCAAAAAATTTGTTGTAAAATTATATCTATTAAATCTACGAAGTGTTATATATTCTTTTAGGGAAAAAAGGTTATTAAAAAATAATATTACTGGTCTTTCTTTGCAGAATATTCTCCTCGTGTTTTGGACATTTCTGATATGCAATTAAAAAATAATGGAAGCGTTTTTTTTTCAAAAAACAATGTTATTTTTTTAATTTAAGTATTTTAAATATAATAGGCTTTTGTTAGATTAAAAGGGAAGTAAAAAATATGATGAAATTACGTTCCAAAGTCAGAACTGTATAATCTAAAGAGATTTTTGAAAATTAAAAAAAAATTGTGTCGCAGCAAAAGTTCTTGAAAAACCTTGTTTTAATTAAATAAGTATCGATTGATTTAAAAAAAAACAAAATTGAAGAAATGAAAGCTCAAAATGTTTAAAAAAATATGTTTGAAAACAAATTTTTCATTTGAACTTTTTTTGTAAAGTATTTTTATGGCAACATAAAATAATATATAATAAATATCACCTAACTTCAAGGATATTTCGGTTCAATTAGGCTTAGGCCTAGTTAAAAAAAGTAAAAAACAATAATACATTTTTTAAATAACTAAGTTTGTTGATATGCATTAAGTATTACCTCGCTAAGTAAACTAGTGGACAAAAAGTTCAATATTAAAAAAAAAAACGAAAATATATAGGATTAATATAGAAGACACTTATAAACAATAATAATATTTTTTCTAATTCATTTTTCTAAATTAAAACAATTATTGACTCGCTCCAAGTGAAAAGCAGACTAATAGTTGAAAATTTTAGAAAAAAATGCAATTTTCTAGCCTTATTGAAAGATAATATTATTAACAATAATAATTAATTATTTAAGCAATTATGTTGGTTAACTTTAATTAATTATTACTTCAGTATAATTAAAAGGTTGACATAAAGTGGAGAATTTTTGAAAAAACTGAAACTTTCTTACATTGTATTAAGATAATATTTTTGTAAATATTATTATATGGGTTAAACAATAATGTCATTTTATTTAATTTAAATATTGTCTTTCTCTAACTGATGAGTTAAAAATTAGTTCAAAAAATTATGGAAAAAACTGCAACTTTCTAACTCCCTTCTAAAAGAGAATTGCTAAAAACAATACAAAATTGTTTTGAAAATTTATATAAACATCTAGTTATTAGTTGAAAGTAGCATTTTAAGTATTTGAAACAATTTTTATTCATTTAATCATAATTAGCATCAAAAACTAGCAAAACTTGATTTTTCACTAATGGGGTTTTTTGGGACTTTATAGAACAAACTTACGGGGGCGAAATTAAAAAACTATTTTTTCATTCTTATTATATGACTAATTGTGAAGAAAAATATTGAGTTTCAACTCGATTTATGTAACAGACGATTCTGAATAAAATGTACAAATATTTCTTTTTTTCTTACCAGAAAGACGTATCAAATACCTTCTTTTTTTAATCCTTTCATTTTTGTATCGATTCGAACAAATTTCCAGGCTATATGCATGAAAATTCGAAAAAAAATTTCTAACCTGTTTTACAGCCTCAAACTCAATAAAAATATTTCATGATGAAAGAATCATAGTTTATTGTAACTGTCAATTAACTTCTTCAGCATTAAAAAGCTTGTATCTTATTTTTGTATAATATATGTGAGTATCATAAAAGAGGAATGTATATGTGAATTCTAACTATGATTCATTATTATAGCCTGGCGACACTGCAATATAGTAATACACGTAATAAGTATAATAAACATTCTTGAAGTGCAAGAACACATATTCCAGTGCTATTTATACTTTTCATATCTTTAGTACATAATATTCTTGTATTTCTTATTACCTTTGGTGTTATTACTCGTGCTTTCTGCCACTTCAGCTGCAATTGAATTTAAGATTTATAATCCCAAGCATTCGGCATGAAATCATTTCAGTAGTGCCTCAGAATTATTTTTAAACTAACAAGAAAAAATCTCGAAAGGGTTTTTTGAATAAAATTAATTTCTTATTTTTACTTTCAGGTTATTATGTATATTTTTTTGCGGTTGATTCTGAACCCATCTATATTTAGATTGTAAAATTGTCCAAATAGGAGAAAAACAATCGAAAAATGTATAAATTTACAAAATTGCCAATATTTAAAATATTTTATGTACAAAATTAAAATTTTTCCTTTTTCTGCCCAGTCACAATATAATTAGTTACTTTACTGTAAGTTAAAATTTGTTCTTATAATAATAAAAGTACATGGGATAAAATGAAATTCTGAAAAAGTATTAAAATTCCTCAAATATATCC
Source organism: Belonocnema kinseyi (assembly GCF_010883055.1). Taxonomy (NCBI): domain Eukaryota; kingdom Metazoa; phylum Arthropoda; class Insecta; order Hymenoptera; family Cynipidae; genus Belonocnema; species Belonocnema kinseyi. The sequence continues at coordinate 59,360,037 of NC_046663.1, read as the reverse complement.
ATGAAAATGAGTTTCAGCTCGTTTCAGGAATTAGTCAAGCTTTTTAGATTTCTGTGGTATTTGATGCACATTTATTAATACAACAATAATTTTTAATGCAAATTGCAGTAAAAACAAGAGATATCATTTTTTTCGATTTTTTAAAAATTAAGTTTGCTTAATTTTATTTCATAATAATTAAAACTTTGTTGACAAATTTTTTCAGAAAATTATTATCATTCTTTTTTCCTTAATCTTACGGTAAATTTAAATGCTCTATAATTTTGGTTGTTTAGAATCTAAATATTCATGCTCTGTATTGAAAATATAGTTTAAAAGTGAAGAATATCTGTCATTTTTCACACTTTATATAAAATTTTAATGGGTTCCGGACATCCAAAGAAAATGAAATTTTACATACACTTCCGGTCAACGAGTATCTCGTCAAAAATTCACGTATTGGAAAAATCCAACGTGGTTTTCAAGTTTGCGTCAATTACTTTTAAATAAAATTGGCTTTGCCAAAAAATTGAGTTTTTATAGTAAAGAAAAAAACAATTATTGCTTTCTTTTCGTTTTGTTTTACTCCCAACAAACGTGTCTAATTTTTTAAGGAACTTGTAGATTTAAACAAAAAATGAAACAAAATAGATGCGTATTTGTATTTGCTTTAAAATGAGCATAAAATGACATGAAAAGTAAGTATGTGTGAAGAAAAAATAATTTTTTTTTTTTCATTATTACCTTTTTTTTTAATTAATATTTTTAGAAAAATGGTAAAAAAGGAAGAAAAAAAAAACCTTTTCGAACATTATTTTTTCTTCACAAAAATTAATTCTATAAGTTAAATCAAACATTTTTTCCTCTTTGGAGTTTTTTCCTATAATGCATAAATTCCGAAATATTTAGCGTTGAAAAAAGAGTTTTTTTGCTTCAAAAAAATGTCGTAGCTTTAAAACAACTCAATAAAAAAAAATTCATTTCGGGCTTATTTTAAATAAAATACAAATACGCATCTATTTCGTTTCGATTTTTTTTTTAATCTACTAGTTCCTCACAAAACGTCACGTTTGTTTGGGAGCAAAAAAAACAATGAATGTTTTTCTACTATAAAACTTAATTTTCAATTTTTTGTGACAAAGCCAATTGCATTTCAAAGGTATTGACTAAGTTCAGAACCACGTTTAATTTTTCTTAATACGAGAAGTTTTTTACAGAGATATAAAACTTTTTATTTCGACCAATTTCGCGCAGGATGGACAATACACTCGTTGACCGGGAATCTACTTCTTTTTCAAAGCAAATTACAAAGTTTGAGCCGGAAAGTACCTCATTGGAGTTATTTTTACGAAAATATACAGTCATAATAACCTGAAAACAAAATTAAAATAAATGAATAAAACAAACTATTTTCAAGTAAATTGGTGTGTGACAGCTATGAGAATATTAAATTAAAAATTCTGCCGGGGTTATATTGAAAATAATTATAATGAAATAAAAATAAATAAATGAAAAAATATAGAGTTTAGACTACACTGGTAGAAACTATAGAAATTTTTAGAGACAAGTTATTAAAAGGTAATTCGGAAACCATTAAGGCTTTAGTCAATGGATTAAACAATTTTTTTCGATTTATTAATTGGAATATAAAATCTATATTTTCAACCCTTTAAGGATCAAGAAAAATTGAAAATAGTAAATGTTGCTCAGCCGCAACATTGGCCGTTGAAAGTTTAAGACAAATATACACTAAAAAATTATATTAAAATTAATGAACCAACAAAACGACTCAAAATTAAATATATAATTTATCTAGCCAAGAGGGTGTCATTTGACGTAAATAGCCTGGATTAATTATTAATTAACGTTGCTGTTGCTTGTCACATGCGGTCTTGATGCACCTTTTTAGAAATGTGAATGAACTAGAAAAGTTTCTGAGTAAATTTGTCTTAATTCTCTTAACATTTCTAATAGTATTAGAAAAAAAACAGTGTTAGGGTTGCACATCCTTATAAGGAGATACTCCACTGTTTATGTCAGCAGTGATTAAAAATCATAAAACTTGTAAAAGTAGCCACGATTCTTTGTTTACTTAAGCTAGATTCAAAGTTCATTTTATATAATTTTGACCTTAATTGATCCTCCTCAGCGCTTCTTGCTAAGAGTAAACAAATTAAGCCATCCTCTTTACCAAACTTCCGAATGCCTCTTCTCACTTCCTGCTTAGTAAATACGGATAAGACGTCTCTCCGAAAATCCCGATGTTGGTCGTTGCCTTAGAATCTTCAAAGTCATGTTTGAGGTGAAAGAAACCCCGTCATCATCGTCGTCGCAGGAAACCTTACATCTCTTTCACGGCACAAAGAACGACTCCAAAGGATAGTACCTCTGGACATGAGTGTCGATATTTATGCGGCGACAAGCCGTTCCCAATAATATAGATAGGACGGGATAAAATTACACTACTGCTAGGCGAGGACCGGGCTCTAACTAAAATTCCAGAAAGGCTATAAACAGGGGAGTTACCTATCGATAATCGACACATGTGGGCATTCCTTTGGATGTCATAACTTTGATGTCTATAGACGTTTGTTAGAAAAAGTAGAAGAGAAGTTGTTACATAATGTAAATAACTAAATTGGGATAAATCAGGGTATATAATCTAAGATCGAAGTCAGAATGGTGTAGCCCCCCCCCCCCCCCTCAAGATCTGAGCACCATAATTATCAGACATTATTTTTAGCTTTTTTCTGAAGTTTAAAGGCACATACATTTCCTTTTTTTAAAAAATAAACGTGGCCGTGACTATTTACGTTTAGCTTGTCTGGATTTGCGATCAAGGCCATTGCAAGCCATGCTCAAGACCAGTCTTAAATCCAAGCTCCAACGTACCTGAATCCTAAAAAAAAGATTTTTGAGATAATAAAGAAAAACAATTTCATCCAAGATGTGGAAGTTTCAAGTGAAAAATATGAGATTTCAACCAAAAAGATTAATTTTCTATTATAAAAGACGAATTCTCAACAAAAGACATCTATTTAACTGCCGCGCTGGATCGAACAAGGACACATAATTGGTTTCGGCTCTAGCGGAATAATTTCTTGTAGTTTCTAAAATTTGTTTAGGATATTAATTTTTGGAAATTCAATTACTGGAAGAAATTTTCTTGAATAAAAAAAATATATTTTCAGAATTCTTCTTTTTTTCTGTCAGGGTTTATTTGCTCGTGCGCCAAAAAAATGGATTCACCCTTATTCTATCCGGCAGCCACATTTTGAAAAAAATAATAGAATTTTCAAGCTTGAAGGCGAGCCTTCTACAAAACAGATGGATTTTCTATCAAATAACTAAATCTAAACCAAACAGATTAATTTTAAACCAAGATTTTTTTCCATAAAAAAAGACTGATTTTGACCAAAACTAATCAATAAATTTCCAACAAAGTAGTTGAATCTTCAACTACAACTATTATTTTTCTACTAAAAAAGACGAATTTTCACCAAATTATATAATTTATGAACTTGATAGTTGAATTTTCGATCTGAAAAGATCAATTTGTTACCGTAAATGTTACTACTAAATTTACATTAAAAAAAAACATTTTTAACATGGAAAAACGAGTCTTATACAAAATAGTTAGATTTTCTACTAAACTATTGAATTTTTAGAATAAAAAGATGAATTTTCTATACCAAACAGTCTATTTGTCAACAAGAAAACCTAAATTTTCAACAAAAATATTTATTTTTACTTAAATACTTATATTTTGAGTTGAAAAAAAGTTCTTCTAACAAAAATGAAAAAGTTGAATTTCCGATTGAAAAAATTAATTTAAACTAAATAAAAAAAATTCTGCTATAAAAAAATGTACGTTTTATAGCACACAGTTGAATATTTTACCTACCTTTTAAATTTCCAAGACATAAAGACGATGTTTTATACAAAACAATTGAATTTTCAAACCCAAAATATAAAATTTCAACAAAATAGTGAAATTATCAATCTAAAAACAAAATGAATTTTTAATAAAGTAGTTCAACTTTCAACTAATGAGTTGAATTATAAACTGAAAAAGACACATTTTCAACCAAAAAAATATATTATAGTTGATGTTTCAACAAAAAAGATTTCAATTTTAAATTAAACACTATATAGTTTAACCAAAAATGACGAATTTTCAGAAAAATAGTTGAATCTTCAACAAAAACAGAATATTTATGAACCAAATAGTTACATTTTTAATTTAAAATATGGATTTTTCACCAAAAAGGAAAATATTCAACAAAATGCATACATTTTTGACGAAATAGTTAAATTTTCAACCAAGAAGATTAATTTTCTACCAAAAAGGATGAATTTTCAAACAAATAGTTCAATTTTTAGTTTAAAAACATCATATCTCACTTAAAAATGGAATAGTTAAATTTTTATTGAAATAGTTGAATTTTCTACCAACTTGCTGAATGTTGAAGCAAAAAGGAAGAATTTTTCACAAGTCAGTCGAGATTTAGACCCGAAAATATTAATTGTCAACCAATAAATTTAGTTTTCAACAATAGAGTAGAATTTTTATATCAATTTAAAATTTTTTTAATTTAAACAGAATAATTTTCTACCAAAGAGTTGAATCCTTAAGTCCAAAATTAATATTTGGTTGAAAATTCGTATTTTTGGCTTGAAAATTCAATAATTTGATTGCAACTATTTTCTTCTTCGTTAATTTTTTATTTCACTTTCTGGGTTAAAGATGCAACTGTCTAAATAAAAATTAATTCGCTTCGTATAAAAATTGACATTTTTTTTTAAATTCTACTGTTTTGTAGAAGATTTCTATTTTCTGTTGGAAAATTCTACTTCTTGGTAGAAAATTTACCTATTTGATTGAAATTTTATGTATTTGGTAAAAATTCATCTCTTTTTTTATCGAAAATACACCGTTTTGGTTTTAAAATTCGAATTTTTGATTGCAAATTTATTTACGTGGTTCGAAAATTTATATGTTTGTGGAAAAATGCAACTATCTTGTTGAAAATTTAATTATTTTGTTAAAAAGTCATCCTTTGTGGCCAAAAATTAATCTATTTTTTTGAAAATTCTTCTATTTAAACAGGAAATTTTTTTTCAATGAAAATTTCACATTTTCTTGTTAAAAATTAAACTATATTCTTAAAATTTTAATTATTTGGTTGAAAATTCATTTTTGTTGTGAAATAATTCAACAATTTGGTTAAAAATGTAATTATAATGTTACAAATTTAATTATTTTATCACACACTATACTTAAATTAGCTTAAAATTCAATAATTTGTCCAATTTTAACCAACTATAATCACAGAAAGCTCATTACACACAAAAAATAATTAGATTCAAAATATATTATTAAATTCTTGTTAACGTAGAAAAAATGCAAAACTTGGAAATAGTTTCGATTATATTTGCGTGATTTTTCACTCTGATAAAATGAGCTATTACCATAAAACTGTTTTGACCATAAAATAAGACTTAAAATTTCTACCATGTTTCGTGAAAATTATTTTTTCACCGTGAAGAAAAAGCTACCTGGGAAAATTTATGTTTATCCTGGAAAGACCAAGAAAAATTCGGAGTTTTTCTTCTTCTATAGGAACGCCAAACACCCTGGACAAAAATTTGAAATAATGAGAAAGTATGATGGATAAATGCCCATATGTGAGTCAGATGAATTCCATTTAATTCGCCCTGAGGGGGGCCCTTGGCTTAACTCGCTTTAGGAGTTTAGTTGCTTTTTAACTCCCCTGCCTATTTGCAGAGACACAGGACCCGGTTTCCTACAATGGCCGACTGACCTGGCCCAGCATTGGATGCTGGCCCCCGTCGTTATTAAACCTAAATCACTTGCGTCGTAACTCACGACCGCCGCGTGAAATATGGCCGTGGTTCAAATTGTGGCCCACAGACCTAACGCCGTCATTCTGCTGGGCTTGGATCTCTCTCTAGTGACTAGTCTAGTCTTGTCTGCCTTCTCTCGTCATATCTGCGCCAGGCGATTTCCTAAACGGCGTTGATTTACTGCGCCCGTCAAAGATTCAAGATCCGACCTGACTCGAGATGAGCAACGACTGACGCAGACGATTCCGCGAGACTCACGGCATGGACCTCTGCCTATAAGCATAACGTATAACTATAACCTACGGCCATCGGCTTTATTATTTGCCACCCGCTCCTTATTTCGCTCCACGAAATTCTTATCCTTCTCCGAGGCTGCGAGTCGCCGCAGGACTTCGTTTAAGTTCTCCAAGTAGACTGAGGTTTGGACCTTGGATGGTCAAGACACTGAGTAAAATGTTTTTTTTTTAACTGACAAATTATTTCTTTTTACGCGAAAGAAATTTTTCGAGATAGTTTGGGCATGTCGACAGAATGAAAAATGAACGACTAACGAAACTAGTGTATAAAGGTAAAGTAAATGGCGATGTGCCCAGAGGCAGACCGTGGTACTGTGGAATGAAATCAAAATACGAGGTTCAAAATAACTTCTAGCTGGCAATTCTTAACCGATTTTGGATTTCTTTTCAAAGAAAAATTCAGTATTAAATTTTGAAGAGATTCTTTTTGCCTGATTTTGTATTTTTTGTATACTTTTATGTTAAGGGCATGTGATGATTCATCGTGTGGTCAATTTGGTACAGCTTCCCCGGCTTTTTCCCACAAAAATGAAAATTTTTAAAAACTTGATTCGGAGATGCTATAAAATATCATAACGGACGTCCCCGGACTTTTTTTTAAGGGATAATAACAAAAAATTGTATTGTGTTCAATAAAATTTTTATGCATGTGCATTATTTTGAGAATACGTCGTTTTCAGCTCTGTCATTCCGATAAGTTGGAAATTATTGATGAAATAAACTTTTTTGATTGCCGACAAACAAGGTTAGTATCGGGACATTAGTTAATATGTTTATTTGTAAGTCTAAAGTTTTCGGCCAAAATATTGTGTAGTTTGGAAGTAACGCTCGGGAGAATTGTAACACACATAACCTCGAAATATACACACACGTTTTTAGCAAAATCAAAATTTTTTTGGAATTAACCCACAAAAAAAAGTGTGCACGGACGTCCGTTAGCATGTTCAATATCATTCCCCAAATTTTGAAGACAAAATATTGATTAATTTAGGAAAAAAGCCGGGGGAATCTAACACTGATAAAATCGATACTAATTCCTAAGCGCCATGCACATTAATCAAATTTAGTAAAATTAAAATTTTTTTGAATTAACCAACAAAAAAAGTGTGCAGGGACGTCCGTTAGCATGTTCGCTATCATTTCCCAAATTTTTAAGACAAAATATTTATAGTTCTAAACAAAAAGCCGGGGTAACCTAAAACTGGTAAAATTGATAAATGATTATGAATTATGTTAAATGAATTATTATAAACAAATTAACTTATCAAATAGTCTACACTACACTATGGATTCTTCGTTTGCAAAGTAAATTTTTGCGTTGAAATTCCTTTCTTTCATCGACAAAATAATACTCGAGCATACAAATTTTTTATCCGATATTTTTTATTAATTTCATCAAACAAGCGCTTAGGGTGGACATCTAAAGGCAGAAAGAAATCGTTTTTCTCTTGATTTTCCTCAAATTATATCGCCAGTAATGTCTCAAAACGTGAACATTTAACAATAAGTGGGTGGTCAAATTTCACACAAATCTAATACCTTCTCTGATGAGAATGTAAAAATTATTTAATCGTCATGAATAATTTTTTGATAGTTCTGTTTCTCTATCTTAATCGTCAAAACTAGCATTAAAAACATGAAAAATTAAATCTTTTGAAACTTCCACGCGAGACGAAAAAGAAATTTAAAGACAAACTTCGTGATGAGACTGTGCCCACTTAGCGGGCAGATTGTTTTTTGACTGTTAATGCTGTTTTTCACGATTAAAATATAAACTACGCGTCTTATCAAAAAGTACACAAACCCAATACGACTCTCTCGGTTCCAGTTCTACCTCCCCCCTCTCCCAACCTTCTCTTAGTAACTGAAGTTTTTGGTGAAGATTTGATACTTAACTTTGACATGATTTTGACAAAATAGCCTCGGAAAGTACTGGAACTTTTAATGAGAAAAGGCATGCACATGGAAAATCTAAAGGTTATGTTTCAGGCGACGAATGGAGACTGGGTGTTTGGAATGCTAGGGGAGTAAATGATCTCAATGCAAAAGAATTGCGGGAAACTATGGAAGATAGGAAACTAGATATTTTATGTGTGCCTGAAACAAAGAAAAAGGGATGCGAAACCAAAGACATGAAAAAACGGCGTGTTGAAAGGATTTCGGAGACCATGGTTTCGTATCTCCCAGACTGCTGTGGGCTAGAATGAAAGTAGGAATCAGAAGACTATTTATCATAGCATGCTACGCGCCAGTTGATAGTGATCTTAGAGAAGTAAAAGACGCCTTCTGGGACACTTTAAATGACACAATAAATATTTGCGAACATGGGGAAAGAATAATTCTACTAGCAGACATGAACGAAATGGTGGGCATCCAAAATTAGGATACAGAAAGAGTACTAGGTCATTTTGGGGATCCAAGAACAAACTATAAAGGAGATAAATTAGTTGTCTATGCTTAGAAAGGGGTCTGTTTATTACAACTACTTGGTTTAGGCATAAAATTATCCACATATACACCTGGTCTAAAGGAACTAGCCGCAGTATAATTGACTTTGTTGTTGCGGATGAAAGACTAAGAGAGTTAGTCAAAGATACAAGGTTCATGAGGGGTCCCGAATGCAATACTGATCATTACCTTCTGATCTCAAAAATTAACTTGTCGGGGATGGAGGAAAAAGAGAACCAAGAAAGCAAAACAAACGCGAATCAAAATTGAGAACCTACAGAAACTGGATGTGCGAATAGATTTCCAAAATAAGATAATCGGAAGCATAGATAGGGTAACATGAGAGGACCGTATAAAAAACAAAGATTTAGAGGGCGCCTGGACAATGTTACGGTTTATCCTTGTTAGATGTACGATCGAAGTGTGTGGTACCGCAGTTGTAGGAAGAATGTCTGGTGATGCGTTGTGGGATGATGAAATTCAGGCTGCCCAAGAACCAAAGAGAGAAGCGTACAAGAGAACTTTGAACATCGCAGGTCTTAGCAATGGGGAAAGAAATAGACGTTAAAATGATTATAGACGCGAAAACAGGATACTCAAACGATTAGTAAACGAACGTAGATAAAATTGGAGCAGAAGAAGAGATGAAAATACAAAATGGCTTTGAAGGAAGCAAGAAACTACTTTATAAAAAAATGAAAGGAAACAAAAGTACAGAATTTGTCAACATGAGAAATAGTAGGCGGGAAATGGTATCATGCGTTATTTAGATGAAAATGTTCAATTTCGGGTGTTTTTTGGAATTTTGTAAATGTTATAGCTCTGGTAAATTTTGGTTTTATCAAAAAAAGTCATCAGGATAAATTGTTCGTCTTTTTGAATACTATGAATATCCGTACAGAAAGTTTTTGAATCTTGCAAAAAAGTGGTCTCAAAAATATTCGAAATCTGCTCACTTTTTGAATTTTGATCCAACATGGCTAGCTAACGAACTTGACCTTCATTTTAAGACACTAAAAGAGTGCAACAAAGGACAACCCAATCTGTCAATTCTTTCGAAAGTTATCGTGATAACAAACTAAAAAAAACCATCCACGAACAGACAGATAGACCGACAGACAGACAGGCAGGCGCATTTGTAAAAACCTGTTCTTCTTATTCAGGGGATCCCAAAACGTGGACATTTTACCAAAACTGCGGGGGTGTCGAATTTTACACAAATCGAGTACCTTCTCTCATGAAAATTCGAAAATAATTTAAAAAAGGAAACAGGGTGATTTTTCTACCAAATTGTAGAATTTTCAAGACAAACTTACCATTTTTTTTTTCACAAAAAAGCTGAATTTTCAACCAAACAGTTAAATATTCTAGCACGTAATCAAATTTTCACTTGAATTAAAAAAAATTATTTATATCAAAGTAATACAATTTTCAACCAGAAATGAATTTTCCATTAAAACTATGAATCTGGAAAAAATAAATGTTTAAGAATGCTGTTTATCATTCAACCCAAATGTTAAATTGTTAACCGAAAAAGGCGAATTCTCAAGAAAACGTGTAATAGTTGATATTTCAACACAGAAAATAGTTTCATATTAAAGAGAAAAAAACCTATTAATTAAACCAAAAAAGATTAAAATACTAGAAAAAGAGATGAATTTTCAAATGAAAAAGGTGAATTTCCAGTCGAGAAAGATTTTTCACAAATTTTAAATGTTCAAGTCCAAAAGACAATAATTCTACAAAAATATTGAATTACACAGGCACACAAAAAAGTCAAAATCCACGAAGGCGACCTCTGGGGTTCTATGGGTTTTGGGTCGCTGATTCCGAATCGTTTGTCGGTTTTTCAGATCAGATCGCTTTCATGGTCATTTGAAGGTCAAACCAATAAAATAACCTTAAAAAATTTGTAAAAATTTATATATAGGTTTTGAGGGTCGCTGAATACAAATGCAAGGTTTATTTGATTATATCTGGTTATCTGAGGGTCATATGAGGTCATTTGAAGGTCGAATTCGGAAAAAAGGCTAAAAAATCTGAAAAATTCAAATGTAGGTTTTTGAGCATGCTGAATCCGAATCGGGTGTCGGTTGACCTTCATGAGTGTAAGGTCAAGGTCATTTGAAGGTCAAATCAATGAGGTACTGTTGAAAAAATGTTTTAAAAAATTGATTTAAAATGACGTTTAATTTTCGTCTATATAGAAACTGGAAATATTAATTTATCTTTATCAACATTAGCTGCTGTGAATTTCTCGAAAGTAAGGCAGTGTACTTTCTTATCAATATTGGCTGCTGTAGATTTCTTAAAAGAGAAAGCTTTGTACCCATAAGAATGATATATTTTTAAAAAGAAGTGGGTTCTTTTTGCCCTAATATGGTAAAAAATACATTTTTTATAAATGTCCACTTGTATATGCGGTTATGAGTGAATGTTTGCGTGTGTGCATGTGTGGATCTGCGGATGCATGGATGTGTGGATATGTGGATGTCTAGATGTTTCGATGTATGTAATCGATTCTTTTTCACCTATTGCCTCGACTAGTCGTGTGACGAGGACAACTGCCCCGTAAGGGGATGTGTGGAATGATTCGCTCATACGCTAGTCGGGGTACCGATGCCAGTGGAAGTGCACTGCCTTACAGGGGGTCAACAGGGTGTGAGGATGATACCGTAGTGTGTTTGTCGACGAGTTGACATTGTCCTCATCGAAGAAAAAAAGGCCTTTTACTTAGCCCTGCAGAGGTAAAAGGGTTATCACCTCCAGGACGGCGGACTCACCTGCAATCGGACCAGGATCCCTGTCGAGCGGGTTTATATATAAAAATATGGAAAATTTAAACAAACCTCCAACCTCATCTTCTAAACATGTGTGCCCGAAAGATGTTAACGCATTTTGCTTCATTTGTGGAACATTTATTCCGAACAAAAACGATCGACGATCGTTCAAGGAAAATTTTCGGAATATATAAAAAGAATGCTATATTTCAGATATAGTTTCGGGAGATTGGGCTCCTGATAGTATTTGCAATAACTTTCGCAAAATGCTTTCTATTTAGAAAAAAATAAAGACGATTCTAAATTGATCTTCGTTAAACCCACAGAATGGAATGAGCCATCCAAAGAAGATGATTTTTATTTCTGTAAAACCGATATCCGTGGGTATAATAAAAAAATTTACATAATCTTAAATACGCCCAGGTCGGATCAGTAAAAAAAGCCGTTGAGAGAACTCAAACGATTGATGAGGTTGACGTTGATAGTATAGAAAATGTATCAATTGAATCTAAAGATGATGATGATGATGATGATGATGATGATGATGATGATGATGATGA
>NC_046663.1:59344268-59348006 GCF_010883055.1 Belonocnema kinseyi | reverse complement strand
GTCGCCGAGTTTTTAATCCTATACTTTAATATAGCCCATAAAATGTCAAAGTCTTCAAGAATTGAAACATTTATGATAGGCTGAAATTAATATTCCACGCGGTTTGGATAAGATTTTTTTTAAGAGGCCATGCATAAATTACTTAAATTTTGTTGGTTAGAGGGGGGAGCGTCAAGCATTTTTCTACGGTGTCCTCAATAAGCGGGCGGATGGGGTACGCGTTCCAATACAAATTTTTATACCTAAGAGATTTTTAAGTCTACGAGTCTCTAAAAATAAAATTTCCTTTTTCATCGAATATAAATAATATTATTAAGCAGCTTTTTCTCAACTATTATTTTCCAATGGAAATTTCCAGTTTTCTTACCTAATATTTTAAACGCAATAAGAATGAACTTTAACATTGATTCGGACTATTATTCTTTAGTATATAAATGGTGAAATTTTTTATTTCTCTCAGGGTCTTTTCCTTTTTTCTCCGTTTTTTTCAGATTTGAAAACTCAATTTAATTTTGCTTTCATTTCAATTCAAGCGTCTACTTTAAATTTCATATAATTAATTAATCTTTTTTTAAATTTAAATTTGAAATTTAATTATTTTGTTTGAAATTTTGTTTTAATTTAATTTTAGTTGAAAATTTGTTTTGGTCAGAAAATTTTTTTGGTGAAAATTCAATTATTTTCTTGAGCATTTGTCCTCTCGGTTGGGAAATTCATATCTTTTTATACAAATTTTATCTTTTTCGTAGAAATTTACTCTGCTTTAATTCAAGATATAAGTATTGTTTTGAAAATTCGCCTTTTTTGGTTCAATCTAACTGGTTTTGTTGATTTTTTTTGTATGTTTAACATATCAACTATTAAATTTTTTGTTAAAAAATAATCTTTTTACGACTGTCGATAATTCACCTCTTTGTTTGCACTTCTTTCTTAAAAATTAACTGTTTTGTTAAAGATTCATAATTTCAGTGAAAAATTCATCTCGTTTGTTTAAAATTGAACAATTTTAATAAAAATTAGTATTTTTCTTGAAAATTATTTGTAAAAATAAAAATTTAGCTATTCCATTTTAAAATAATAACTGATATTTTTTAGTTTCAAAATTTATTGCACAAAGAAAAGTATTGTAGAAATATATTTTTGTGCAGTAATTTCATCTTCTTTGGTTTAACTCGTGGGTCTTTTCTCTAAATGAAAATCTTTTCTTGGGTAAAAATTCAAGGATCACATATTTTGTTGAGAATTCATCTTTTTAGGTTAAAAAATACACTTTTTGGTTGAAAGGTGACCAGCTATCTTAAAATTTAATTTTGTTGGTGTTTGAGATTCAAAATTTTATTGTACAATTCATATGCTTAGTCTGACATTAATGGACTATGATAAAAATTAGTTTTGTATCGTAAAATTTAATTTTGTTATGGAGATTTAATTACTTAGAGGAATATTCAACTGTTTGGTTAAAAAATCCACTTTTTCGTAGAAAATTCGTCAGTTTCTCTTAAGAACTCAACAAGTTCATGGTAAATTCACGTGTTTTGTAGAAAATTAGTTTCTTTCATTAGAAAATTTGTTTAAATGAAAATTTAAACAATCCATATTCGGTTAATGATTGCTCTTTTTAGATTAAAAATTCTAATATATAGTTAAAGTTCATGCAATTTCTCGAAAATTCGTATATTTTGATAAAAACTTCATCTTCTTGCTTGAAAATCCATTTTATTGCTTTATAATTATTTTGCTTTTTGAGAATGCGTCTTTTGCAGTAGAAAATTTATCTTCTTCGTTGAAAATGCATCTTTTCGGTTAAAAATGTAATTTTTGGTTTGGTAACACAGGCACACAAAAAAAGTCAAAGTCCACGGAGGCGACCTTTGGGGTTCTATGTTTTTGGGCCGCTGATTCCGAATCGTTTGTCGGTTTTTTCAGATCAGATCGCTTTCAAGGTCATTTGAAGGTCAAATGAAGAAAATATTGCTGATAAAATCTGAAAAAATTCAGGCATAGATTTTTTAGCATGCTGAATCCGAATCCGGTGTCGGCTGACCTTCATTAGTTTAAAATCAAGGTCATTTCAAGATGAAACTAACAAAATAACCTCAAAAAAATTTGTAAAAATTTATATATAAGTTTCAAGAGTCGTAGAATCTAAATTCTAGGTCATTTTGACCATTTCTAGTATTTTCAAGGTCATTGAAATATGAAAATAACAACCCATATATCGGGTTTGATAGACCTTCATCAATTCACGTACAAGCTCATAATAAAATCAAAAAATTAGCAATCCCTCATAAACAATTACGATAGACATATTTTTTTGTATCAACTTGTGTTGATGTTTTCCCTTCATACCGTACTCTGTTACTATCAAATGATCGACGTAACGGTTTTTTTCGCTTTTTGCCTGCAGTTTTACACTCTCTTTTCAGTGACCAGCAGTAATCAGCCATCATAGTGACATCCCTTCTGCCTTGGTAGCGCTTTTCCATTTCTTTTATGTCTTGATGGAAGCGCTCTCCTTGCTCTTCACTGTAATCGCCACAATTCTCTGGGAATCGATCCAGGTGATTATGCAGGAAATGCAATTTTTATGACATCAGGCAGCCCATTTTTCCAAAGTTCTGAATCATTTCGGCTACTATAACTTTATAATTTTCACTTCTTTTATTTCCTAAAAAGTTTTTCACAACTTCCTAGAAACTGAGCCATGCATCCCTTTGAATTTTTGCCATTGTCGTTGGAAATTTATCATCTTCTAAAAGTCTCCTTATTTCTGGACCATCAAAAATCCCTTCTTTCAACTTGGCATCAGATTTATATTGGAACTTATTTTCCAAGTATTTAAAACATCGACTATTTGCATCTAAGGCTTTCACAAATTGCTTCATGTCTCCTAATTTAATATGTAATGGAGGAATCAATACTTTTTTTGGATCAACCAGGGCCGATTCAAAGATATTTCCTTTTCCTATTTCAAGTGATTTCCTTTCAGCCCACTTATGATTCCTGTAATGCTTTTCACGATCTCTACTATCCCAAAGCACAAGAAACACGGATTCTTTCTAAATCCAGACTGCTGTCCTAGCAACATACCTGAAACTTTCAAATCACCACAAATAATCTAATTATATGTTTTGTATTCAATGGCCTCTAGAAGTTTTTTAAGACTAGTGAAGGATTCTTTCATTGTCGTAGAGTGTGCAACAGTTACTACGGCATACTGATTTGTGTTGTGAAGTATTACAGCTTTTAAGCTTCTTTTTGATAAGTCAATAAACAGTCTCCAATCATCATCTGTATAAGTATTTGGCTTAAGTTCTTCCATCAGTCCTTTAAGATTTGAACAGTACACTAATTTTTCTTCATCAAAGACTTTTTCTTCGAAATACTGCTTAAAACTCTCATTTCTTTTTCTATAAAACGTTACTTTCGTACCTTTTTCTAATAAATTTTTACTTTTTAAAACTGAAGCTAAATGTTCCGCAGCATCTTTAGGTAGTCTCAAATCTCTTACGAGATCCTTAAGTTCGGACTGTGTAAATTTTTCAGCAATTCTATTGCTTACTCAACCTGGTTTATAAACTTCATCAGAGCTTTCACTGCTATCGCTTTCATATTCATTTTGATTTTCATCATCGCTCTTAGTGCTTTTGTCATCATCATCATCATCATCATCATCATCATCATCATCATCATCATCATCATCATCATCATCATCATCATCATCATCATCATCATCAT
>NC_046663.1:59340377-59344168 GCF_010883055.1 Belonocnema kinseyi | reverse complement strand
TTGATTAAAAATTAAACTTATTCGTTATAGATTCACCTGTTTGGTTCGAGATTGATCATTTTAGTTTAAAATTCATTCCTTTGATAGAAAATATAACCATTTTGTTAAAACTTATTCTGGTTTGACAGAAAATTAATCTTCTTTGTTGAAAATTGATCTTGTTAGTTGTGTATTCAACTGATGTGCTGATAATTTGTATTTTGTTTATGAATTTAACATTTTTTGATTTAACATTTAAATTCTTTTGGTTTAAAATATCAAGTATAACATTTTTACTTGAAAATTCTGCATCTTTTTTAATAGAAAAATAATCTTTCTTGTATAGGTAGAAAAATAATGTATTTGGTTGAAAATAAATGTTTGTTGTTGAAATTTCATATCTCCGGGGGTAAAAATTATTTGGTTGAAAATTGGTCTTCTTTAATGAATTCATCTGTTTTATATTTAAAAGAAAAATACTTTTGGACCTGAAAGAAAGGACGAGTTTGTTAACCAGCCATTTTGGATAAAAATTCAAAAGCGAGCGTATATTGAACATTTTTGAGACCCCTTTTTTCTGAATTTGAAAATTACGGATATTTACAGTTTAAAAAAAGACGAACATTTTATCCTAATGACTTTTTTCGACAAAAAAAGAATTTTGAAATTTATAGCATTTTCAAAATTTTCAAAATGAATCGAAAATCTAAATTTTAAGCCAAACAATGCACGATTTCAAAAAAGACAGAAGAAGAAAAACATTTCTTTTTGAAAGCCCTATAAGATCATCCCAAGTAATTTTTGGATTTGCTTGAAAAATCAAAAGCTCAAATTTTGATTGCACGAAAAATAATGAAAAATAAAAAAGTCTATTTAGTGATCAAACTATGCAGGATATGAAAAATGATAAAGTAACAAAAAATTTTATCTAAAAAAATATCTACAAATTCGTCACTTATCACTTCTTGATAGGACGCCTACTTTTTGTTTAATTCGTGAAAAATAACAATGAAAATAAAAAAATACAAATATTGTGAAAAAACGACACAAGTTACAAAAAAAAAAAGATTTAACAAACATTGGTTACCCGAAAAAGAGCTTCAAATTTGATATGAATGACTTTTTGATAAGACGCGTATCTTTAGTTTCAATAATAAAAATGACATTAAAAATAAAAATAACAAATTTGTGGAAAAACGACAAAAGATACGAAAAGAAATTGATAGAAAAATTATTCACCCAAAAAAGCGATACAAATTTTTAAAAATTTATTACAAAATGAGGCAAAATATGAAAATAAAGTATAAAAAAAGTCCTCAAAGCTATTGGAAAATCCCGCAAAGTGTCCTAACCATTTTCCAATAAAACTCGTAATTTTGTTTTCATTTGTCGTATGTAATATGCATAAATTCGAAAATTCCATATTATGCCAAAAGACGTAAGATGCGTAAAAATCTAAAAAAAGACTTTTAGGATATTTTGCTTTATCCATAAAAAATAATATGAAAACCAAAATCCTATTCTTAGCATAACAACGCGAGATTGAGAAAAATGTATGAAAAAGTATTTTAGTTTTTTATTTATTTTAAGGTGGCTCAGAAAATATACATTTAGAAATTTCCGTCAAAAATCGGTGCGCTGCGCAAGTTTCACGATTAGAATGCGTACCTCAAAGCCAGAGCTATCAGAAACTCAATCTTTAACTATACTTAATTAAACAGAAAATTCAGAATATGAAGACACATAAATACTGTGATCTAAAAGAGATCTTTTTGATAAAGTTTCATTCAAGCATTCCAAATCCAAATAATAAATATCCGAGCGCGAAGCGCAAGGCATTCCATTATCTCAAGAATCGTAGAAAAATTATAATTAAAAAAAAATGGTGCATCGATTTATTTTTAGGGTATGTTGGCGTTTATACCCGAAATTTTGGAACAATTTTGGGTTATTTTACCTTTTTTTTGGCAAATATTAATTTTTGTATTTTAATTTGAAAATGGCTTGAGACTAATAAATGATAATCCAGCATCTTTTTTTCAATTCTCATAAATACTACATAAATGTTTAAGGTTTTTTAAATCTAATTGTGTTTTACGAATTTTTGTGAAAATGTGTGGTTCAGAAATATATAATGAAATGGAGGAAAAATATTGTAAAAAGTGGGACAAATTTTTGATATGCTTTACAACTTCTTTGCAATGCAGCACATGTTTTTAAATTTGAAAACACTGAAAATCTTTTTTTGATCAATGTCTGAAAATTCAAAATCTTGTCCTATATTCCGAAAATGGAGAGAATACTAGAATTTTAAAAAATAATTTCCATTAAATTCTTAGCTCTGGGATCAAGTAAAAGTACAGGATTTTTATAGTTAATAAATCGGAACCAAATTTGTTCACAACAGTAAGCAAAACACCATATAATTCAAAAACACTTACAGATCCATCTGGTATTCATTAGATTCCACTAAGATTTTTTTCAGATGAGCTTTAGCTCACCGAAGTCAAGAGTCGCCGTTTTTTTAATAGCTTAAGTTTTCTTCGATAAAATAATATATTTCAAGAAAACGAATTTAAGACACCATGTAGCTATAAGTTACTTTTATTTCCTCAACCCATTCATTTGTACTCAGTTGATCAAAATAATAAATCAAACAACAGGCTCACAAAATCATTAGCTTTACCAAAATATCTGAATCAAGATGCAGCCGTTTCTCAGCTTCCCTACGGCGCCCAAGAAGCATCTAAACGCCGACCGGTTTTGACTTTCTAGTCGTAGAAAATTATTTTAAAGAAGAGATAATGTGCCGTCTAGTCAAAGAATACATAAATTCGATTGTTCGTTTGTTCGGTTTAACAGTCGTTTAGGAATTTAGTTCATCTGATTTTCCTTTATCCCTACAGGAAAAGTGAAAGTTTTGGGTCTTTTTGGAATTGGCGCGACAGAGTTGTCAGGTGCTAAACTGCCAAAGGTGCTTCTCAGGAAAAAACTTTCGAATCTGACACTCTGTGTGGGATTCCAGAGAAGCTGTTTGTTAAACGTCTTTATTAGATTTTTCAGAACAGTTTCATTTACGTAGAACATCTCAATTATGTTGTTATAAACGTGTATAGAATTTCAACAAAAAAAGAAGCATTCAGACCTAATAATCATTCGGGGTTTCTATTGACTCTCAATAATGAATGTTGTATAAATTGTTCATGTACTTTTTTGGTTTTAGGGTCAGGAGTCTTTATTTATAATTTCTCATACTATCCATAATAATCGCTGGGGGATTATATTGATCCTCCATAATAAATGTTGTAGAAATTGAGGATGTAAGTTGTTGGCTTTAGGAGTTTAGGGTCTGCTTCTGACGCTCAAGACATCAACATACATCTACAATCTGAAGTCGATGTTAATTTTTTGAAATACTGGCCCTTTTTTCCAAAAAAATTATCAGCAATTTCTTTCAAATTTATTATTGGAGGCTAATTAAAAACCTCCAGCGATTATTACGGATAATATAGGCAGTGATAAACAAAGACACCTGACCCTAAAGCAAAACAACGTACATCAATAATTTCGACGCGTCGATTCGGATTTAGTTAGTTGACATTGTTCTTAGAACCTCTTGCGGATAAAATTTGAAATACAAGTTTTAGGAATGGCATTATTTCTAATTAAAAACGTTCCAAATGGTACACTTTTAGATTAAATTTCGAACATTGGACAATTTTATTAGAAAAGATTGGAAATTGTATTGCACCAAACTCTCGCTTTTAGTCAAGTGTCGGGGGTTGCATTCAAATATCCTTTGACTGATTATG
>NC_046663.1:59326146-59340367 GCF_010883055.1 Belonocnema kinseyi | reverse complement strand
GCCTGGCTCGTTTAAAATTGAAATATATATCCACACACACACACACACACACACATATAATGTCGCAACCGCTCTCGTCTTACTCCACTGAGAAACTGCGTGAGCCAGCAGTTCTAGGTAGTCTGAGAACGGGGTCACTGAAAGCGAGAGTTTGGTGTATTTTCAATTTAAAGCTTACAAAATGAAACAATATTATTTTAAATATAAGAATCGCGAATTTCAGTGATTTATGCTCATAAGAAAATTTCGAGAATAGGTCAAGTTCAAAACGTTAAAAATAAAATATTTTCTAAATACAATTTTGAAAATTCGATCATCTAAAATTCAAACGAATTAAAATTGCATTATTTCTAATTAAAGGCGTTCCAGATTGGAAATTTTCAGATAAATTTTTTGTTACTTAAACAATTTTAATAAAAAGGAGTTGAAATTGTATCATTTATGGTTCAAAGCGTTTAAAATTGAACAATCTTATTTCGAATTTAAGAATCTCGAATCTAAATTATTAAAAATTAAAATTTCAAAAATAGGACAAGTTAAAAACGTTAAAAATGACCAGATTAGAATGATGAAAATTCGCAGATTTTTTAAAAAATATTATCCTTTTAGTTATAATTGTTATTATTTAGTTAAAAATTTAATAATTTTCTTTAAAAGGCATCTTTTTAGTTGCAAATTGTTTTGAATTCTTATTTCGGTGTTAGAAAGTGAACTGGAATCTTCTTTGGATGAAAAAAAACTATTTTTTAAAAGTTTTGTTTTTGTTTAATTCATCTGCTTTCGGAGAAATTTCATCTTTCTTGAATAAAAATGCAACTGTTTGTTAGAAAAGTCAAGAATTTTATTAAAGGTCATACTTTTTGTTTGAAAATTCTACTGTTTAAATATAATATTTGGGTGTTGACAAGGAACTGAAATATTTGCTGGATAAAAATTAAACTATTTTCAAAAATTTGTTTTCGTTTTCATTTAATTAAAAAACCATTTCTTTAAGAAAAATTTCATCTTCTTTGAATCAAAATGCAACTTTTTGGTTGGAAATTAAACTATTTTGTGAAAAAGTCATACTGTTTGATTGACAATTCTACAATTTTCTAGAAAATTTACTTTTTGTTTAAATTTTATATTTTTCCATAGAAACCTATTTTTTTTGTTTAACAATTCAATTTTTGGTTTTGTAGTCAATTGAAATCTATTTTTTTGGGTGAAATTTCAAATATTTTTTTTTATATGAAAATTCATCTGCTTTAGGGAAATTTCATCTTTTTGGGATAAAAATGCAACTATTTAGGAAAAAATTCACAAATTTTATTAAAAAGTCATCCTATTTAGTAAAAATTATATACTTTTGGATTGAAAATTCAATTTTCTTCGTAGAAAATTATTTTTTTTTAAAAATTCATATTTTGATCGTGAAAACTCGACTAAGATCTTTTTTAACAGAAAATTCAGCTGCTGTTTTTTTGAAAATGTATCTTTTTGACTAAGAACTTAATTTTTTTTACAAGAAAATTATTTCTTTTTTTTATTCGAATCCAACCTTTTAGTTAAAAATCATTTTAATTTTCTTGAGTATTTAACTAATTTGTTTGCAAGGTTGGGTTAAATCACTTTGTTAAGAAATCACTTTTTTGGTTAAGATTTATATTTTTAGTTAAAAATTCATCTCTTTGGTTGAAAGATGAATTATTTTGTTGAAAAATAATATTTTTTAATTGTAAAGTCAACTACTTGGGTAGAAGTTAAACTACAACGTTAAACATTTATTTTTTGATTGAAGGTTGAAAAGTCTGGTTGAAAATTTAACTGTTTAATTGAGAAGCCATTCATTTTTTAACAGAAAATGTAACTTTTCCTTTTTCCGAATGTTTATATTTTTAAATTAAAAATTCTCCTTTTTTGGTGACAAAAATTATTTTGCCGGTTTGAAATTTCATTTTTGTTGGGTAAAAATGCATCAGTTCAGTGGCAAATTAATTTATTGCTAAAAATTCATATTTTTTGTTTAATAATTCAATTTTTCTTCTGAATTGAAGGTTCAATAATGAAACATTTTTATTTCTTTTTTGAGTCGAAAATTTTTATTTATTGAAAATTCGTATTTTTGGTTTTAAAATTGTTTTTTCTTGTTGTATAAATTTTTTTTTGTATCAAAACTTAAGCTATGCCTTTTATTTTTTTGAGAATCCATCTTTTTAGGTTGGAAATTCAACCATTTAAATTTTTTGTTTGAAATAAATTAATCAATTTTAAAATTTATGTCTGAAATACTGTTTTATTCCGTTTATAAAAAATGTTTTATGTTAAAAGTATTACAAGATTAGAATGCTGGTATTTGAATATTATTCTTTTACTACTTCGTGTTCTAGACACCTTGTTCTGGGCTTTCAGAGTATGGAGCCTCAAAAGATACTCTTTATCAGAATCCTGTGAAAGGATGCGAAGTAAATTGTGGTAAATTGCTGCAATCTCATTTTAGCATACTTTAGCACTCGTATCGTTACTTATAATGATTGCTAATGGAGGACAAACTTTTTCGTTTCGGATAACGAAAAAAGGAAACCAGGGGATTTGGTGGTGGTGATATCGACGGATCAGCTTCCATAAACTTTTAAATCCGCGTAATGCTCACCACCCTTAGCAGTGAAGCTTTTCGATGCAAGTTTGAAGGACAAAGTTTGGAAATGTTCAACTTCATAATTTGATCATTTCCTACTCGCTGAATAATTTTGAGGAGGAGCGGTTTCGAACTTTATTTTGTTAATTCCAATTTGCAATGTAATTCCACAAGTTAATATATTTCCTAGTTGACTCAGTTTTCATTTTTGCGACTAAAGGTATTTTTTACTGGAAAAAATAAATTAAATTAAATCAAGTTAGGAACACTTAGGGGCTGTTCAAAAACTATGTTAGCTTATTTTAAAAACTTTTTCACCCCTCCATTGTTCATCACAGACACAATCATAATATTTTGATAAACTTCACAGGTCACCAGGGAAATTCTAGGCGGCTCGAATAAAAATTCTTTGACTTGAGTTCGACTTGAATTGTCCCCAATCAAGACATGCTGTAGGTGGAAAGGTCGACTTGAGCATGTCTCAGTTTTAAGACGGAGCAAGGCTTCAATTTATGTCTTAAAGACATGTTTCTACGTCTTAAAGACATAAATTTATCTCTAGAGTCGACTTTTTATGACTCCAACATGTGCCAAAAAAAGGTTCAATAATCTCAGCCAAGACAAGGCTCGTCTTGAGTCCAGTAAGCGTCGTCTTAGCCAAGACAAGGTTCGGCTTAAGACAAGTAAACGCCGTTTTACCTGTCGTGGCTATAAAAGTAAGACGAAGGCCTATGTCTCGACTCAGTTTTTAGACGCAGCCAGACATCGATGTCTTGAAGACGAAGTCAAGACATAACCAAGTCAAACTCAAGTCGAAGCATTTTTAATCGGGGAATTCATTCTTATGTTTTAAAAACCAATTAACTTTTATAACCGAAACAGCTGAATTCTGATGCAAGAAAAATAATTTTTCTACAAAATAGTTAAATTTTCCAGACACATCAAAATTAATTTGCAATCACAACCAAATAGTTGAAATTTCAAACAAAAGAGACGAATTTTTAACAAAAAACTTGAAGTTTCAAGTGAAACAGATGAATTTTTAGAAGACAATTAAATTTTCAACCAAGGGAGTTGAATTTAAAATAAAGATTGATCCTTAGAAAAAATGTAATAAATGATATTGAAATGAAATTAATAATATTCAGATTAAAATGAGATTTAAATTGACGAATGAAACATTTGTAATTATTAAATTAGTTGTTTTTAATTTAAAAATTCAGAATCGGCGGGTCTGAACGAGTATAACCCTTAAAAATTTTCTTCAATAAAATAAAACTTGTAACTTTCTAGAAAAATCTCCTAAGCCGTTAGAAATACGTAAAAACACACATTT
This sequence comes from Belonocnema kinseyi, assembly GCF_010883055.1. Lineage (NCBI taxonomy): Eukaryota > Metazoa > Arthropoda > Insecta > Hymenoptera > Cynipidae > Belonocnema > Belonocnema kinseyi. Next base: position 59,336,414 of record NC_046663.1, on the reverse strand, counting down.
TCGGTATCATCGTTAAACAAGTATAATACAAATAACAATTCGTGAATAAATTAATTACTTAAACATTAACAAAGATTAACTTTTATGACTGTTAGAAATAACCTTTGTGTCAGGGCAGGTATACGCTCGAAGTTATAAACCACACGTGTTGGAGTCATACAAATATGACTCAAGACATAAATTTATGCCGTCAAGAAATAAAAACTTGTTTTCAAGACATAAATTGTAGTTTGGCTGCCCCTTAAAACTGAGACATGCTCAAGTCGAACTTTTCGACTTCAGCATGTCTTGATTGGGGGAAATTCAAGTCGAAGCATTTCTATTCGGGTCTCAACGAAATATTTGAATTTTCTACTAATAAAACATATTTTTAGGAAACTTTTTCAACTTTCAGTCAGATAGTCGAATTTCTAACCAACGAAGATGAATTCTCAATATAAAATTTAATAGTTTAATTTTAAACTAAAAATGATCAATTTTTATCAAAAAATGGAATAATTCAATTTTCGATATTAAAATTAATTATGAACTAATAAATAAATTATTTTTTAACAAAGTAATGAAATCTTCAACTAAATTGTGGAATTTTTTACCAAAAGAAATCAATTCTAGATGAAAAATAAAATAATCGATTTTTCAATTAAAAAGAATTAACTGTTAACGAAAAAAAAGTTGGATTTTCTTATTGAGTTTTATTGTTTTCGTTTGTATTTTAGCGAAAAAATGAGACGAAGAGGAAAAAGAGAAAGCTTATTCAAAATAGGGGAAGTTTATTGAAAATAGGGGATAAAGGAAATTCCTTTAAAAATGGGGAAGAGTGACAAGGAAGAGTATGTAGTTTGTACAGGTAAGCCGCGTTTTAGTTCGCCGCGATTTATTGGAGTCGTGCATTTTTTTAAACATTGTATTACTATTTAAACAATTAATTATTGTTTATTCACAACATTTGTCAAAATTGAGTCAGAGATCTTCTATTTATTCCCAAATTGGTAACCTATGCTCCCTTTATTTGAATAATTACATTATTTTTATACATTTCTTCCAATTTTTAACAAATTTCTATATGTCTAAACTCTAAACCAGTTTTATGTGCTCAAACAGTTTTTTTCGATAACTTAAAAAAAATAAAATAGAATACATACAATTATTTTACTGAATGTATAGTGTATAGAAGACATACATTAAATAAAAATATTTTTGGAAAATAATTTTTTAAACGAATTATTTTTGTTTGAACAATCAAAAAATGGTTAATATGATTATCCTATATACTATTCATTCAGAGAAATAATTTTATGTATTCTATTTCATTTCATTTTTTTTAAGTTACCAAAAAATACTGTTTAGGCAAATAAAAAATGTTTAAACAATTAGAGATTTGTTAAAAATTAAAAGAAATGTATCAAAATGATGTAATTATTCAACAAAAAGTAGAAATATAGGATAGCAATTTAGAAAGTTGGTCTTCTCTAGCTCAAATTTAAGAAGTTCTGTAAATAAACAATAACGAATTGTTTAAATAATTAGATGATGTTTTAAAAAAAATTCACTACAAACAATGAGCAACTATTACATTTCAATCAGACAATACGATTATTTTTACATTTTTTGGGAATGAATGATTGATTAAATAAGTTACATTTATTTAAACTATTAAACATTATTTGATAAGTCATGAAAAATATTCAAATTGCCCGTCAGTAATTATTCGCATGAAAAAGATGACAAAAGTTGCTAAACATTAACAACAGGTGTAAGAATGTAGTTTCTTTACTTTTGGGTCATATTTGTAACACGGAAGGGGGTGGGGGTTAAAATTAAAGTTATTAGTATGGTTTTATTTCGTAGATACTCCTCTTCAATCTCTAAAAAATTTTAACGTTTCCATGAAACTCTAGAGCATTTATTCACGTGTTAATATTTGAGTTTTGAAAAAAAAGGAATTTATTTCTTACGGAAATGGAAGCTTTGGGAGACTGGTGACTTGCCCTCTAGAGTAAAAAAAAATTTGCAATACATTTTGGGACCACCATAATGTACACAATTCCATCATTCTTTCCTCGGTCTGCCTCTGGGTACGCTACCATTTGATTTACCCAAATATACTTGTTTCTTCAGTATTTGTGACAGTTGTATTTTTATCAAAATAATTTGATTTGCAATCTAAACAGTCGAATCTTTTAAAAAACAGTTAACTCTTGAATCCGAATAATTGAATTTTCAACCTACAAAGATGAATTCTAAAAAAAAGGAATAGTTGATATTACAACCAAAAAGATAAAATTTTTAAGAATTAAGATGAATTTTATAATCAAAAAGACGTATTTTCAACCAAAAAGTAGGAGATCGATTTTTTTAAAGATTTAAAGCTGCAACAACAACAACATTCATTTTTAATTAAACAATTGCATTCACAACCAAATGGTTGAAATTTATGCAAAAGAGACGAATTTTTTTTTTGTAGAAAGTTGAATTTTCAACCTGAAACATAGAATTTTTAACAAAAAGATGAATTCTTAACAAAAAATGGAATAGTTTATATTGCAGAAACAATAACAACAAAAGTTTGAAAAAATAGTTTAATTTTAAACCAAACATTTAAAGTTTCAACAAAAGCATGATGAATGGTGGCGTACCCAGAGACAGGCCGCGGAAAGAATGGCAGGAATTTATAAATGAGACCCTAGAGCTAAAACGAAAAGATATAAAAAGCAACAAAATCACATGAGAGATTGTATGACTAAAAAATTGATACGTTTTTTGTAGGGTGTCACTTACACATTCCCACCATTCTTTCCTGGTCCGCCTCTAGGCATGCTACCAATCACTTTACTCAAATGGACGTGTTTCGTCAATTGACTTCTAATCTCATCACCAATTTTAATTTCCTAAAACATTTCAAATCATTGTTATTCTCATTTATATTTTTGATGTCTGATGTCATTCTGCGTAAACACCTCCCACCTTTGTCACAAATTGTCACAAAACCTGTTAACCTCCCTCCTTCCTTTAAACTGGTACTGTGACGTCGCTTTTGAACGGCCCCCTGTATTAAACGATTGACAGTTATGTATTTGCAAGAAACACATAAGTGTTTCTCTTTATGAGATTGTATTATTAATCTCATATTTTGAAGAGATTTGCATCTTTCTTTTCATGCTATGCAAATGCGATATTTTTGCATAAAGGAATATAATGAGGATACCATTGCAAGAAAAAAGCAGAATTCAACCTTGAAATCGAGTTAAGGCCAACGGCTTCGTTGCAGTAAAAGAAACTCGATTTGTTCTAAGCTAAAGAATACGCGTGGAAGGAAAGGTGTCACGTAAGCCCATTAGTCGCCCTTTTCCTTTACGAAGAAGGAAAGGTTTTCATATTACGCTGCACTCTACAGAGAAGGAAATCAAAGTTTTGTTTTGTAATTCGTGACTAAAGCGACAAATAACTGATGAAATCTTTCACGCGTTCTTATAAAAATGCATGAATGTATGAATAAATACACATAAACGTATTCACATTTAAAGGCTAATAAGTATGCGTGCTTATCAAGGCTTTCATTCAAAACAAATTAGAATCCCACGCGTAATAATAACCTGATTAGCCGGTCGTTGTATTGCAATTATCCGACGCTAATAAAGCGATCGTTTCCAACGGTCCGTTCACTGCAACTGCGTACAGTACACACCCACGTGGTGACATTCCCGTTGCCATTATTTATTGACTCTGCAAAAGCACTTGTCATTTCTACCAGTTTAAATAATGAATCGATATTAAGCGCCGCACCGTTTCGAAAGTATGTATTTAACTGTCAGCATTTTTCCAACTGAAGTACTATAAATGGAACGGGGTCGTTTTTCCATTAATGTCTCTGACATCGGACTATGGTGTGATATCTCGTTTAGCTGCTTGGACAACTTCATTTATTATTATTATTGTCTTGTAAGGCTGGTTCATTTGAGTCCCGTTGCATCCAACTTTATTAGAAGTATTCGCATTTGCTGGGAGTTTTGGCCAGAGGAGAGGAAAATTGCAGAAAAACATATCCCGAGTTTAGTTGGGTTTTCGAGAGTCAAGTTTGAAGGTAGACATTCGACCCTACCTGCTTATTAGGTTTAAAACTTCTAGAAATTAATAAAGAAGATAAGCAAGAATGGTTTCACAATCGGGAAAATTGGGAATAAACCTGGAATTTTTAGAATTATTTTGATAATCAGATTCTTCCTTGCATAAAATTTTAATTGTGGTTTATTAAATCGCAGACTTTGCACTTTTTTCTATTTATCATTGGCCCTTCATTAAATAATTTATTTTTTTTTCCGTTTTGAAAAAGCTTCCCTTTTTTCATGTGCTTTGCTTGAATGCGCAACCAAAAAGAAAAGTTTCCTTTTTTGGTTAAAAATTCTATGATTTAGTTAAAAATTCGATTATTTTGTTGATAATTCGACTAATTTGTTATAAGCTTCTTTTCCTTTAAAGTTAGTTTTCCTTATTTGGAAATTCTATCATATTTTTGTTTCAAACGTTGATCTCTTTTGGTTAAAAATTCTGCTATTTGGTTATATAGAATTATTAATTTGCAACTTCTTAGCTTAAAAACTTAATTTTTTGATGAAAATTCAATTATTTTTTCAAAAATTTGTCTTTTTATCTTGAAAATCCGGCCATTCGATTCAGAATCCATTTATGTATGCTGAAATCTCAACTATTTAAATAAAGTGTTCTGTTAAAAACCTAATTCATTTGGTAAAACTGAACTATTTTGTTAAAATCCTAATTTTTGGTCGAAAATTCAACTATTTTGTTCAAAATTCATCCTTTTGGATTGAAAATTCATTTTCTATGGTAGAAAATCGATCTTTTTAGCTAAAAATCAATAAATTAGTATAAAATTAAACTTTTTGGTTGAAAAATCATATTTTTAGTTGGCCAAATCCACTTTTTTTTAGATAATTTGTCTTTTTGGCTTTATAATTAAATAATTTTGTACAAAATTCATGTCTTTTGTTCAAAATTCGTCTTTTGACTAGAACATCAACCTTCTTGATTGTAAATTTATCTTTTTGTTTGAAAATTTAATTACTTTATGGAAAATTCATTTATTTGTTTGTTAAAAATTATTTTTGTTGCCTGAAAATTTAGCGATTCCATGTTGAGTTAAAACTTCATCCTGTATATTGGATTGGTTGGAAATTCGACTTTTTTGAAAGAACATTAATCTTCGGGCTAAAAAATTCTTCTTTTTGTTTGAAATTTTTTTGAATTTTGTTAAAAATGCATTTTTTTGTTTAAATTTTTTTTTAAAGAAAGATTTTGTCATAATTTAACTATTCTATTAATGGTTAAAATTTTATGCTTTATATTGTAAAGTTGGAAATTCAACTATTTTTTAGAAAATTCATTTATTTGGTAGGAAGTTAATATATTTGGCTAAAAAGTCGTCTTTTTGGGTAGAAAATCATTGTTCTTTGTTAAAAGTTTTATTTTTTAGTTGAGATTTCGAATTTTTTGTAAAAATTACCTTTCTTCATTAAAAATGATTCCTTTTGTTAAAAAATCTTTTTTTCCGAAACTTTTTTAATGAAAATTAAACTGCCTTCCAAAAAATGTGTCTTTTTTATTGGAAATTCAAATATTTTATTAAATTTGAACCTTTTTTTATTAATTCGACCATCCTAATTAAAAATGCATCTTTGCATGCAGAAAATTCAACCATTTGGTTAGAAAATCATTGTTACAAATCTAAACATTTTTGTAGAATTTAACTATTTTCTTAAATTTATCATTTTTGGTCAAATGTTAAACTATGTTCTTAAAAATTCATCTTTTCGATTGAAAATTCATCTATTATGGTAGAAGAGTGACCCTTATGGTTGATCATTTATTCTTCTTTGGACAAGAAAAACTTTTTTTGTTAATAATTCAATTACCTTAAAAAAATTCGTCTTTTGGGTTTAAAATTGTACTATTTAGTTAAATCTTTAACTATTTTTTGGACAAATCGTTTCTTTCACTGCAAAGATCATATATTTGGTTTTTAATGCAACTGTTTGGTTGGTTGAAAATCCCAGAAATTTCCGCTTGAAATGTTAGGAATTTAAAGTTTTTCATATTGAATTGAATTTTGTATCAACAAAAACCTTATTAACCAAAGGCTACGTTATTTTCCTGGGAGGGGGATATCAAAAAAACCCACAATTGGCAAAATATAGTTTATGTGTGGCCCATAACTGGAAAAATTCTCCGCATGTCAAAAAAGGGGTTTGGTGTCGCCAAGCCTTCAAAAAAAGTACTGTGGCGGCGCCAGGCCCCACCAGACCTCGACTACACTACTGACAAAAATGGTGAGTAATCAAAAAGTCGTTCTCACACATTCACTATGATATATGTAAACGAGCATGTCCTTTGCAATATGCACTGTGCTTTGTGGTATTCTCCTTGTTCCATACATTTCAATTATGATAAGTGATAATTTTATGCACGAATCATAAAGAAGCGCGGGCAATCAAAAACTCGTTAACATGATTTATAAATAGAAAAGCACATTTGCATATGTAGTATGAGAAATACTTTTTTCGCGATCTCGGTGACTTTGTGTACGTCTGGTTTATCGGGTGGGGTCTCTCGTAACTCTATGTTCTGCATTACTATAACCAACCCTATGAGTAATGCCTGCTAGTATGACGTACAGGTTTTACCATATGTCGAGGTGGGAATAAATTAACGAAGCTGGAAATGTCAACTGAGTAATCGTCCGATTCCTGTTCCTCACGCCACGTGAAAAATTAATTAGGGTTCTGGATACCTGGCTACTGTTAAAAGACACAGGGGGCAACTCCAGTGACACTAACTGAGGTTCTTTATGTCTTTCATTTTTTACCAATTCTGAGCATATGTCTTCTTCCTGCAGTGTTCGAACTTCGTATTCATTGCTTCCACATCCGTTTATGCTTTAAATATTTAAATGTCTTTTACATTTCACTTTTAAATTTCAATCTCGTAATATTCCATGATACGTGATAATTAAATATGTGTGAAAATAAGATCTTGTATTCAATCAATATTTTTAATCACATTTCCTGAATAGATTTAATAAACTTCTTTATTATTCAGTATTCACACTCTTTTAAATTTATTCAATCTCTTTAAAATGTATGCGAAATATTGTATGCATTATTGGATAAATTACTTTCAGCTGATTTTGTGGTTACGGAAATTTGCATCGTTATAAATTATGCAGAATTACTCTTAAAATAGTATTATTTAAAGGATGACTTTGAGTATTAAAATGAGACTTTGAAAAAACAGTCTCGAGCGATATTGAAATCAGGCTACTCTACTATGTAAATGAAATAAAGCTTATCCGAAATTTGGATACATGATCTGTCACATTCAGGAATCTTTAAAATGGGATTCAAATAGCAAAATTAATTGAAAAATACTAATTAGTAGTCGTTTTTCTACTAATTCGAATAAGGCAAATTTTTCTAATTTTAATTATTAAAAATCGGCTAATTTAAGATGTAATAATAACTGACTAAATAAATTAGTAACTACACTTAAACCTCGATTTAGGAAACCTAGGTTTATGATGTTTCTAGAATTTTATTCATCGGGATTTTTGCGATGCTGGGACCATGGGACCGAAAAAGAGGAAATGTGCAGTCAAGCGTGACCAAAAGAAGCGTAGCGACAGAGTGGGCAGTAACTTCAGGGAGTTTGTTGCGTCAGCTGTTAGAATGCGTCACAATTCAACAGAAATAGTACACTGGCCGTGAATTCTTACGTTTAGATTATCTGGACTTATGATCAAGGTCAGTGTATGCCCTGCCTAAAACCGTACCTTAATCCAGGTTCCAATTTATATTTTCTAAATAAATTGGTAAATGTATCGCTAGTAACTACAGTTGAACTTCTCAATAAGAGTGATTAATCTAAACCATAATTGAGTATTTAACTCACTACCGGGCATGTTTGAAATTCCACCGGATTAATTACAAGGCTTCTCAATAAGAGCGTTTGGTGAAATTTGATCATAAATGTTTTTTAAATTTGTTAGCGCGACGATTAAATAATAATAATAATAAAAAGTGCATTTTTTATTGATCGATCTGTACAATATTTTTTAGCAATAGCTATTTTCAATTTTAGTGAATTACGTCTATGAAACAAACTCTTACGCGCTATATGAACGAGAAAAATCATGGAGAGCCGAAGAACTCTTATTGAGAGATTTGATTTCGTTTCTAGCAAGCGGAGTTTTCGGTAGAGAGTAGGGTACCACACTTCTTTGAAATTCTTTCCCCTACAACCTCTTTTAACTACAGAGTTCTCTTATTAAGAAGCCCGACTTCATTTTAAACGGGACTTTTAGGTAAATTTAAAAACTGATTTTTAATGAAAAGAATTTTATGCAAATGAAATAATAAATTATTAAATACATGAAAAATATAAGAAATGTTAAAACTGTAGGAATACTATAAACATAGAAAATGTTTAATTTTTATGAAATTACATTTTAGTTACCTTTTCTTTGTTCTAGGACATATTGTCTATTCCCTGTAAACTATTCACTCATTCTTCAATAATAAATCAAAATTTGAAAGAAGTTAGATATAAAAGAAACTAGACAGCAAAAATAATTTTAGGGAGCAAAATGATTTAACTTACAATCAATTGAAGTCAGACTCCCTTGATTCACAAATGAGAAATCGCGAGATGAGCGAGAGTCACGGCGTCATGACAGCAGCAGCGTGCGTACGTTTCGCGCCTGCACAATACCAGGGACGCCATTTACTTTCAGCGGTATAATCAAAATAAATTTTAAATTATATTTCAAGGGTTTTTTTACAAAATCATGTTATTGCAACTTTTTTCAACACACATTTTATTGGCTTCAAAATTCTCTAAAATTCAATCGCACATTTTTCTAAGAAAAATGTTAATTTTTAATTTATATCAAAATTCGTGAATCGTAAAAACTAAAAGTATCATTCAATGGAACAATGTAAATTTTTGTTTGTTTGTTCTTAAAAATTTATTAAAATTGCATTAAGGCCATGTGACGAGTGGGATTCCTACCTTACCGCCACCTTTCTTATTCCCCAACTTCTTTAGTTTTTTCACACGAAGATCCACGTCGCGTTAAAAATTTGGGATTATAAATAAGAAGCACTAAGAAAAGTGGGTCTAGTCCTAAACTTTAATAATTATAAAAAAAGCAAAAAAAATTATTTACAACATTTTTTCATAATTATACAAATTTAGGACTAGACCCACTACTCTTAGGGCTTCTTGTTTAGTATACCAAATTTTCAATTCCATGTGACGTTTTGTGTGAATATAAGTTGGGAAATAAGAAAAGTGGCGGTAAGGTAGGAACCTGATCACATGATCCACTCATCACATGGCCTTGAGAAAAAATCCAATTTCATTCTTTATTAATTGGACTGAAGTTTCTGACTTTTTCCCCCCCCCCCCCCCCCTATTCAAAAGATACTATCAAGAGGTACTGGAAAAAAGATTTTCCATTTGCGGACGACAGCCAAAATTGAGAAAAACTGCACAAAAATCGTCTTGGGGACGATCTACAGTGTGATCTACCCCAAAACGAAGAGTGGGTGACTTTTTTAACCCCTCCTATTCGAAAGCTATTTTAAAGAGGTGATGAAAAAAAATTTTAAAAAAGATTCTCCATTTGCGTACAACAGCCAAAATTGAGAAAAACTGCACAAAAATCGTCTTGGGGAGGATATACAGTGTGATCTACCCCAAAACGAAGATTGGGTGACTTTCTTACCCCCCCCCCCCCCTATTCGAAAGGTTCTATCAAGACGTAATGAAAAAAAATTTAAAAAAAGATTTTCCATTTGCGGGCGACAGCCAAAATTGAGAGAAACTGCACAAAAATCGTCTTGGGGAGGATATACAGTGTGATCTACCCCAAAACAAAGAGTGGGTGAATTTTTTAACCCACCCTATTCGAAAGGTTCTATCAAGACGTAATGAAAAAAAGTTTAAAAAAAGATTTTCCATTTGCGGACGACAGCCAAAATTGAGAAAAACTGCACAAAAATCGTCTTGGGGAGGATCTACAGTGTGATCTACCCCAAAACGAAGAGTGGGTGACTTTTTTAACCCCTCCTATTCGAAAGCTATTTTAAAGAGGAGATGAAAAAAAATTTTAAAAAAGATTCTCCATTTGCGTACAACAGCCAAAATTGAGAAAAACTGCACAAAAATCGTCTTGGGGAGGATATACAGTGTGATCT
>NC_046663.1:59310330-59326046 GCF_010883055.1 Belonocnema kinseyi | reverse complement strand
AAAAGTCACCAACTCTTCCTTTTAGGGTAGAACACACTGTATATCCTCCCGTAGACGATTTTTTGGGCAGTTTTTCTCAATTTTGGCTGTTGCCCGCAAATGGAAAATCTTTTTAAACATTTTTTTATCACCTCTTAAAAATACGTTTCGAATGGGGGGTGGGGGGTAAGAAAGTCTCTTCTCTTCGTTTTGGGGTAGAACACACTGTGTATCCTCCCCAAAAAGATTTATTGTGCAGTTTTTCTCAATTTTGGCTGTTGTCCGCAAATGGAAAATCTTTTTAAAAATTTTTTTTATCACCTCTTTAAAATAACTTTCGAATAGGGGGGGGGTTAAAAAAGTCACCCCCTCTTTGTTTCGGGGTAGAACACACTTTATATCCTCCCCAAGACGGTTTTTTGTCCAGTATTTCTCAATTTTGGCTGTCGTCCGCAAATGGAAAATCTTTAAAAAAATTTTTTTTTATTACCTCTTGATAGTACCTTTCAAATAGGGCGTGGGGGGGGGGGGTAAAAAAGTCATCCTCTCTTCGTTTTGGGGTAGAACACACGGTATATCCTTGCAGTTATGAGTTTTCTGTGTTTTTATTGCTGGAATCGCTTTCGTAAATAGAGACACTGTTTCTGGGCATTTTTTTTATTATGCTGGGCCATATGTGAGCTAAAAATTAAAAAAAAAAAATTCGTCATATGGCGTCAGAAACTTCAGTCCAATTCTTTATTAATGATTTTATAAAATTATATTACTTCCAATATTTCATATTAATAGTATATTTAATAATTAATAATATAAAGTTAGAATATAAATTGAGAAAACATTCAACTTTCTTAATAAAAAATAAAAAACAGGCAGAAACAATTCAAATAATGATTGAATTATCCTTCCCGAGTTATTTGTTTCTATTGATTAAATTAGTAAGTCACTTAACTCCCGATATAAAAACGATTTCGGGCATAACATGGATATTAAATTGAGGGATTCTGAACGTAAACAGGCAGAGTCGCATTAATCATTTCTATTGAATTTGGACGCATGAATCAACCTGATGCAACTAATGCGCTGAGAGCGTGGCCCTCATGTTGTTTGTCACGCTCGACTCAGCGCCGCCTCTCTCTCTTGGGCACACGGTTCCCCTCATACTGAAACTGTTAAGGACATCAATTCAAGGAATAATTTAAACGGGAGGAGGGTCTTATATCGGGAGTTTAGTGTACTACTAAGCAGATTAGTAGGTTTTCGTTAATAATTCATTTCGGGAAATAAATCTTATTATTTGATTCAGTAGAAAGTGATAAAATTACTAATTCAGCAGTCAGACAAAATGCTACTATTTCCTTTAAAAATTTTTTACTATTTCGGATTAAGAGAATTATGTATATCGTAATGCAAAATGATAATTTCTAGAATTTTGGGGAGCTTAGATGACAATCAACAATTTTCATTGGTAACAACGATAGTTTAAGCAAATTTTTATCATAAATTTTAAATTTTGTTATTGCCATTAATAATTTAATTTCACAAATGTATGAGACGACAAAAATTTGTTTATACAATTATTAATGGCCATAAAAATAGTAGATCGTTATTGAGATATCTAAAAAAAAAAGTTTCGAAATTATTAATTAATAGTAGGTTATGTTAAAAAAAATTTACCTGTAGAAATACACGAAAGCTGCATCTGTTAATAAACTTTGTTTAAAAAATTATCAATTGTTACCAATCGATAGCACAGAGCCATTACTGAATAACAGTATGCTAATACCTTGAAGAAACTCATTTTTTTTTCTTAAAAAATTTTTTAAACTTCATAAAGTTAAAAAAAACAACATTTTTCTTCCTCTAAAATTAGCCAGATGAGCTGTGAATAATTGTAATTGTAATTGTTCCAGGTAAAGTTTGTTTATAAAATAAAAAATAATGTATTACCTTTTATGTGTTTAATGAAAAAACAAAAATCATTTGACTTAAATCCAACTATTCATGTTTAAAATAAAAAAATTTACAATGTTGAACAATTTTAAATTGTGATAGTTGTTTACGTCAGAAATTGCAGTTTTTATATAAAAAGCATTCGATTTCAAACAAGATTGACATTTTTTTCACAATTTTAGGTTACACTGTCGTTTTACAACGAAAGCTTTTTTTATAAGAATTTTTATTACAAAAATTATATCACAAAGACGATTCACAATTTTCTTAATAATTTCAGGTCACCTTATCTTTTGACACAGGAAATAAATATTTTTTGTACAAAATAGCTACATTTAAAATAAGATTTTCACTAGATTAGATTCACTATTTTTGTGCCATTTTAGGTTATGATCGCTTTGTGTACCGGATATCGATATTTCAAATAAAAAATCACTGGATTTTAAAGAGGATCTGAAATTCTTAAACAATTTTAGGTTATGTTGTGGATTTTCACCAAAAATCGATATAGCTTTCAAAGAAGATTTACAATTTTCAAACATTTTTCAGGTCTTGTCAACATTATTCGCGGGAAATCGGTGATGTTCAAAAAATATTATCTTAGTGTTCTTCATCGAAAATTGGAATTTTTAATTAAAAAATCATTATTAAAAAAATCTAAATAATGGAATGATAATATGTTATGTTTTAGTTTTCCACAAAAAATCAATTATTTTAAACAAAAATAATTGAATTTTTTCTGGGAAAAAATATCCCTCTCTTTCCTCCGCTAGGAATCGAACCACAGTACTACCGATTGCCGGTCGGGTGTTCGTACTGGAGAAATCGAAAGAAGAAACTTTTTTCACGAATATGCTAACGGCAATGTTTTGTGTAATATCAGTCATAAAATTTAAGAAATCTGTATTTTCATTAGAAATGGTAAAATGGTAATGAACTATTAGATGAAAATACTAATCACATTATGCGAAAATAGAAATACACACTATCAATACTCCTCAAATTCAGAATAGTTCGTTTTTCTGTAATTTTAATATTAAGTTTTATCTGTGAAAAAAGATCCCTGTCCTTCGCTCCGCTGGGAATCGAATCACAGGTCTACCGATTTCTGGCCGGGTGCTCTTACCCCTAAGCTACTGAAGAGATCGAAAGTAAAAACTTTGCACAGATATGCCAAACAGTACGTTTTTCTGTAATTATTTCTTAAATCTTATGAATGATATTACAGAAAACTTTGCCGTTTGGAATATTTGTGAAAAAAGTTTCTTCTTCTTGTGATCTCCCTAGTAGCTTAGTGGTAAAAACAACCGACCGGCAATCGGTAGACCTGCGGTTCGATTCTCAGCGGAGCGAAGGAGAGAAATATTTTTTACAGATAAAATTCAGTATTAAATTTTTAGAAAAACGAACGATTCTAAATTTGAGGGGTATCTTAGATCGATATTGTGGATTTCTGTTTTCGCGTAATCTGATTAGTATCTTCATCTGATCGGTCATTACCACCCCTAAAGATAACACAGATTTCTTAAAAATCATTGAACTTCAAGAATAAAATATAAAATCTTAAACAATTTTAATTAGAGGTTAAGATATAAATTTTTATCATTTATATAAAATATTCTTTCCGGTTTTCTATTCTTTTAAACAATAGATACTATAAAATACAAATTTTTTTCAATAATATGAATTTTATAATATAATTAAAAAATTGCCTTAGGTTAAAAATAATGAGGTAAAATTAAAAATCGTATAGTTTGTTGCACCTGAAGAAGATGAAAAATGTGGAAAGTAAATCAATCGGAGAAAAGCGTGAGCTCCTTTTGAAATAATAAAAAATGTGAAAATGTATGGATGCTTTTTTGCACAAATAACTAAACTTTGTAGATTTCAACTGACTTTTTAGTTGGCGTGGTGGTTGCTGGACCAGGACTCCCTTATATCGCAATGTATATGCGTCAAAAAATGAGAATGCTTATAAATTCAGAGTCGCCATCACCGCCAGCAAGGATTGCCAGCCAACAGCCAGCACCCCAAGAAGTTGGTCGGGCCGTTTAGGTTATAAATAATGGCAGCTCGCCCTTTGCTCGCCGACCACAACCCCGGGCCATGAAAGTAATGAGAATTTCGCGTCTCTATTCTACCGTGTAAAACGTCGAATCGTATTCGCCTCAAACCCGCGAAGGTAACTCTTGTGTTTTTCTTTTCTCAAAGGGCTTTTCTCTTGCTTTTCGGCTATTACGTAAAATAAAGAAGATTATTTCGCTCCATCGATTCGACATGTTCTCGAAAATAGAAAGGGCCTTCTGCTTTTAGTTCTTCCCTTACTCCCTTTGTTGTGAATTTTGAAACTATGACAAGTGAGACGGAAAATTGAGGAAAATATTTCGACTTATCACAAAGAAATGTATGAAAGATGTTGTCTTTCTTGGAAAATGATGAATTCCACGCCGAATAAAAGGTTGTAATTTTATTTTTGAAGAAAGTTTGTGAAGATTCATTCTTGAAAAAGGTTTCTATTTTGTAAACTATGTGGCCAAAATACTCTAAAAATAGGGGAAATTTGGAGATTTTTTTAATGAAAACCAATTTTTAATAAAGTGATTCAACCTGTTCAAGTAGTTTAACTGTCATTAAAAGAGGTAAATTCTCAACAACAAATTTAATATATAATACTTAAAACAAAATATATTTTAATTTTAAATTAGTAAAAATTAAATTCATCTATAGAAGACCAATTTTTAACAAAATAGTTGCACTTTTTATCATTAGGATTAGTTATTAACAAAGAAGAATAATTTTCTACAAAAAAGATGTATTTTTAACAAAGTAATTTGTCTTTTTGCCGCGTAGTTGAGATTTCAATAAAAAAGGTGAATTCTCAACAAAAAATAAAATAGATAATACATCAAATAAAACATATTTTAATTTTTAAATAAGAAAACCTCATTAAATTCGTGAAAAAAGACAATTTTTCATCAAAATAGTTGCAGTTTTAACCATAGAGATTAGTTTTCTACAAAGAAGATTAATTTTTATAAAAAAGAAGAATTTTTAACAAAGTGTGTTAATTTTCTAATAGATAGTTGAATTTTCACCCGAAAAATATCAATTTTCAACTAAAAATATAAATTTTTACAAATGTAATTCGATTTATGTGAAATAATTAAAATTTTAATGAAAAAGGTTAATTCTCAACAAAGCATACAATGGATAATACTTACGGCAAAATATATTTTAATTTCTAATTAAACAAAAGTTAAATTCATTAAAAAAATACTAATTTTCAACAAAGTATTTAAATATTAAAATAAAATAGATTAAATTTAACTAAATAGTTATATTTTTAACCAAAAAGGTCACATTTCTACGAATAGAGATGAGTTTTGAATCAAGAAGAGAAAGTTTAAACAAAAGGCTTGAAGTTTTTAATCAAATATTTACATTTTCAACTAAAAACAAATATTTTTAACAATAATGAATAATATTTAAATCGATTTACATCGGTTACATTTTTTATTAATTTCAATCAGTGGCTAAATTTTAGCTATGGATCAGTTATTTTCAGTTATGATCAGTCTTTTTCACTGATGAATCAGTAAGTTTTTCACTAATTTACCAGTAAAAAATAACTGAATTATAGCTGTAATTTAGTAACTAATTGATATTATTGAAATTTGTGACAATTCAAATTTGAAGAGAACCCAAATGTTGCATTTTTAATTAAAAAAGGTTACATTTCTACCAAAAAGAGGTGTTTTCCAACCGAAAAGATAAATTTTTTAAAATACTTAAAGTTTCTATTAAAAAAGATCAATTAGTAAGAATATAGCGTTGATAGAATTTAGTCACAATATCAATAAAAATGTTAACTGATTTAAATTTATAAACAATCAAAGAGTTGCATTTTTATCAAATTGTTCATTTTCAAAGTAAAAAAAACGCAGTTTTAATAAAAATTGTTATTTTCAATCAAATAGATGAATTTTCTTAAAAAAAGATCAACTTTCTACTAAAAAAGATCAGTTTTTAAAAAAGTAGTTATATTTTCGACTAAAAGAATGATTTTTAATTGTTTTTTTTTTTAATAGAGTAGCTGAATTTTTAATCTAATTTTTAATGAAAGTAGTTTAATTTTTGACGAAAATGTTCATTGTCAAACAAATAGTTAAATTTTCTACGAAATAGATGATAATTTTAATAAGAAGATTATTTTTCTACTAAATAAGCTGAATTTTAACTAAATGATGAAACCTTATCTAAAAAAACTAATTTTCAAAAAGAAGTTGAACTTTTAACCCAAGTCGTTAAATTTAAAAACAATTTTCAGCCAAAAATGTAATGGTTGATATTTCATGAAAAATTTAATTTTTAGTGAGAATTGTTTGAATTCATCGAAAAATACGACATTTCAAAGAAATGGTTAAATCCTCAACGAAACCAGATAAATTTTTAATCAAATAGTTTGATTTTAACCACAAAAGATTAAGTTTCTAATAAAGACATGATTTTTTTACATAAGAAAGATAAATTTTCAAACAAAAAGAAAAGAAATAAAGAAACTTCAACCAGAAATACTTGGATTTATGCTTACAAGGTTCAATTAAGTCAGTTCGCAATTAATCTTAAAAAGAGAAAAGAGGGGAAAGAGGGTAAACCGGGAAAAGATTGTGAAGTCTGCGTCGAAGAAATTGTCAAAGTTAATTTTCCAGGGTACCCTTTTTTATTTCTGACTACACGCACTTTCAATTTGCCTGCATAAAGTGTGTTCGGCGTAGAAAAATTTTAGACCCTTGCAATCTATATCAAATTAAATTAAGGTTAATATAAAAACTAATATCACAATAAAATTATTCTATATTAATGTATAATTAAATATTAATACTCAATACTTAATAGCATTTCTAAAAATTTTAAATGACCTCTCCTTAATATTTGTAACTTTGGAAACTTTGAAACGTTTCCAAAGTTTCATGAAACTTTACAGCCCTAAAATACTAACCGCAATTCATATTTCAAATCTGTCAGCGTTTGAACGCTGCGAATAAGTTAAATCGTGAAATTCTGATGACAAAGGCAGTTTGGGAATTACAAATGTGCGACATTAATCTTGGGAGATCTTTGGCAATTTAAGGTAATAATCTTGTTTTTCAGAACGTTAGAGTCTCGTGAGATTTTATCGGTTGGAAACAGCATAACATGCACGCAAAACACATAATTCATAGTTGTCATAAGACCCTAAACGTTATTCGCCATCCGATTTCCTGCACTGGCGTGCCATTACAATATATATTTTCGACAGTACGAGACGGTGGGATCCAACTAGTTTCATGGAAGGAATCGGGACTCCCTGGTGTTTTTCCCAACCCCATGAAACACTGAATTAAAGTCAGTGCGTCAGCACTTCTTTCGGCAGTCCAATAGCCGCAATAAAGCGAACGAAGGGATCTTAAACAATGTAATTTCCTAATGATTATATGAAGAATAATGACGGTTGATTCTTTCAACCATAAGACACTCTTTCCTGTTTATTTCTTGATATCAATCGCTCATAACGAAGTGTGACTGGCGTTTTCAGAAAACAGAGCTGTACCAGCCTCATTTGTCGCCCGAAACAAAAACAACCTCATTTTCCGCTCTGAGGCCTTAACCTTCCTTTTTAGAGCACTTACAAACATCTAATTCTATATAATCATCTGTAATTTATTACAGTTAAAGGCTTGGGAAAAACTTTAAATAATAGCCATTACTTCAACTTAGATTAGAGACTAAAGTCACTTGATAAATATTTTAAATCATTACAAAATATCAGAATGCTCTTTATAAGAATGCAATTGAACTATGGGTTCAATTTTTGATAACAATTTATTAATTTATTTCAAACTATCAATTCATTTTTTTTCGCGAAGTATACATCGGATAGAAGAGAAAGTGTGTTTCCGAGTTAAAAAGCCATCTATTGAAATATCTGTAACTTGGGTATATTTTATAAATTGGGAAAAATAATTGTAATTTACGATATTTGCATTAAAGAATGGAAAAAAGCTATAAATATTTTACCCACAATGAAAAAAATATGAATGCAACCAAATATTATTATTTGGCTCAAAAGAACTTTTTCTGACTTAAAAAAAGTTTTATTGGTTCAACACAATATTAGGTTGCCTTAACAAAACGTTTTGCTACGCAAACCAAAATTTGGTGGCAGCAAGCAAAAATATATTGCACAAATACCAATAAAACTACTTTATTGTACGAATAAAATATCTTTCCAAGTGTATTATATTTATTGCATCTGTTCAGAGTTTCATACCTTTGAAAATTACCCGCTCTTTTTCATGAAATCAAGTTGACCAGTCAAAACGTGCCTTGAAGCAATATCAACTCAGTCGTTCGTGTTGCTTTTGTTCTTTTGGAGTACGCATCATGGAGCAAACAACTTAAATCGCGCAAATGCAAAGTAAAGGTGGAAGTGAATAATAGTACATTTTTTTAAAAAGTCTATCAAAATTTATGATATTTATATTAGATTAAAATCAAATTTAAAATCCTTTTTGACGTCTAATAATCAAGTTAATGTGCAGAATTACTGAAAATAAAAAATTTGGACAACCACCATAAAATGTTCCGATTGTAATTCGAAAAAAGATCAAAATTTTCCTCAAAAAGAGAAGAAAAAATTCTTTATTTGGACAAAAAATAAAAGAGTGGAAATAAGCGTGAGAAGCCAACCAACCAAACCCCCTTCCTTGTCTTTTTTATTTCTTTCGCTTTCAATATTTTTAATATTATCAAATCACATTAATTTGTTGAACAAATATTGTTAAAAATAATCACCAACCTGTCGGCACTCATACAGCACCTTATCAAGGCACGAAAAAATTGAGCAAGTAGGAACAGCAATTGATTCCTCGCTTGATACTTAGGTATCAGGGAGATAGTGCATCGTGGTTTTTTTGCAATTTTGTTGTGTTGTGATTTGATAATAATAAATATAAAGAAGGTGAAAGAAATAAAAAAGAGAAGGAAGGGAATTTGGTTGATTGCTTTCTCATTTTTCTTTCCTCTTTTTTATTTTTGGTTCAAAAAAATAATTTTTTCTTTTCATTTATAGGAAAATTGTTATCTTTTTTCAAACGACAACAGGTACATCTTATGATGGTTGTCTGAATTTGATCGTTGTATTCTTGGATTTATTTTCAGAAATTCTAGACGTTAAGTCCAAAAAGACATCTTTTTATAATACTCTTAGGGCCTGTTTTTCGAAAAACGCAGTTTGCCATAAAGATGGCAGAAGAAAAATGTGTCGAAAAATTTTTCTTTGCGCCATCTCTTCCAAAAATACTAACTTGCACCTTAAGAAACAAAGTAAAGTTTGTATTATTTACTTAAATCAAATGTATAAGTTCAGTATATAAACAAAATTTCTTATCATTATAATATTAATGAAAAAATTTCTTTTTAAGTTAATTGGGCATAGTTATTTACAAGCCAGACCGCAGCTGAATCTGGGAGTAGTTGGGGTGTAAAATGGGTGCCTAATTGGTATTTGAGCAAACTGACTTCTGGTTTTTGTAACTTGAACTCCTAGTAAAATCTAGACATGAATTTTGAGGCTTTTGTCGTTTTCAAATTAGACCCTAAACCTCTGTTTAAAAAAAATTGTTAACATTTGTTCAAACAAAAAATATCATCATTGATAAAAATATACATACAATTCTGAAATGTTGGACAAATTATGATAATTAATCGCGCCAAAAAATCGTTGTTCCGTTCTATTTAAAAATAAACAACACACATTATTGCGTCGAAAATCAAAAATTTTTTGTAACGAAAAAATTATGCAGAGTCCGTGTGTATTCGAGGGCCTAGCCGCTGGCGCCGCCCGGGTATTTTTTTTAAGGCCTGGCGGTGCCAAGCGGCTTTCTTTTCACACGGAAAATTTTTCCAGTCATGGACCGGCCATAAGCTATGACACCAATTTTGGGATTTTTCGAAAATTCGAAATACTTTCAAGGTCTAAGATTTGAAGCCAAAATATATTGCATTTTCAACGCAAAAAGAAGAATTAAAAAAATATAATTTTCAAACAAACAGTTGCGTTAACAACCAAGTAGATGAAATCTTCAGTAATAGAGATGAGTATTCCAAATAATATTTAAAGATTTAACTAATGTTATATTGAATTATTGAATGTTTTAGAAAACAGTAGACTTGTAAATCGAAAAGGGTGCATTTTTAACAAAAAATATTATTTTCAATAAAAAATATGAATTTTTAACAAGTATGTCGACTTCTCAAATAAAAATTGGACCTTTTAACAAAAAAGAATTTTCTACTCAAATAAACGACTTTCCAACAAAACCTATGAATTTTTTACCAAACAGTTGAGTTTTCAAGAAGCAAGATTCATTTTTTCCCTAGAAGACGAACTTTTAACAAAAGTGCATTAATTTTCTACAAAATAGTTAAATTTTTAACTTAAAAACGCAATACAGGATGAAGTTTCAACAAAAAATGGAATATTTACATTTTAAGATAAAAACTCAGATAAAAAAAACTTTGAAGAAATAAACAAGTTTTCAAACAAATTGTTGAATTTTTAACTGAAAAGATGAATTTATCGCTGAGAACATTAATATTCGACCATAAAATACGAATTTTAAACAAATTATATGAATTTTCAACAAAATTATTTAATTTAAAAGCCAGAAAGACTAATTACCGAACAAAAAAGTTAAACTTTCAACCCAAAAGTTTAATTTTCATCGAAATAGTTTAATTTTCTGTGCCAAATTCTTGAATTTGCAAGCCAAAAAGATGAGACTTTCACAAAACAGTAGAATTTTCAACATAAAAAACTATAATTATGAACCTGTAATAAAAAAAAAATTGTTTACATAATTGTTCAACTTTAGGTAAAATAATCAACTTAAAAAAAAAGAATTCAGAAAGATGCATGTAACAGTTGATACTTTAACTAAATAATTGCATTTTCAACCAAAAAAAATCAATTATCGACTAAGAAGATTAAATTTTTAATTTTGATTTTATTTTAATTTAACCGAAAATTCAATATTTTAATTGTCAGGTTAAAATATTTATTATTAACCAACAGTGGAAAGAATTTTCATCAAAATAATTAACTTTTCAATCAAAGAGATCAATCTGCAACTAAAAAAAAATGAATTTTGAACAAAATAGTTATTTAAATTTTCTAACTTTATTCACACTTATAACCTCCCCGCCCTCGTTACCAACAATAGTTTATATATCTGGTAAGGTAGTCTGTGGAAAGTACCACCAGGCCCCCTTTTTCTTTCAGGACTACACCATCGAGTAGATCTCATATATTTTTTACTATAACCATTTCAGAGAATTCTATGTTATGAATGAAATTTCGAATACAAAAATATATATTCATCACTAATAATATTTGTGGTTTGTAAATAAAACTGTTTTCCTGTACAGTCCAGTGCATTCTTTGGATACAATTCTTTTATTTGGAAAGGAAAAAATATTCTGGATTATATTTCCGCCCCAAATGGATCTTGTTGCCAAGTCGAAGGGGGTGTAAAATTTACTTTGCGATTTCTGGTTATGAAATCGTAGCAAATTCAACCAATTCAAGTAGCCAACATTTTGAGAGTCGAAAATTGCTAGTCATTCTTGTATTCCTGCTTTCTCCAATAACTTTCCTCAAGTGAGGGGACAGAGCAGGTAGAAACATATTAGATTGACCCTTGAGAGTCTTGAGACGAAAATGTGGAAGTCTCCCACATGGGCAATGGACATTCCTTCTTTGCAGGAGTCCAACTTTGTAACGACGATGTTTGTGTATTTTATACTAGATTTGGAAAGGGAGATATCAGAATTCCCTTTGCGACGATGAATATTTGAATTTTGTCGCGACATTTCTCAAGTACTATTTATGAACTTTATAAAAATTTTAGGAATTTTCGCCAAGGACTTCTTATATCTACGCGACCGTGCTTAAATTACGTGTTACCTTATGATGGGAGGGAGGGGGGACGAGACATTTTGTTATGATTTGTTATGGAAGGGGGGAGGAGATCCTTCGCTCATGTACGTAATTTTTGCAAATTCGCAAAAACTTTTCCCTGAAGATTATCTTTTAGTTATAAATTTTATTATTTAGTTAAAAATTTTCTCAAAAAAGACATCCTTTTTGGTTGCAAATTCAACTGTTTTGTTAAAAATTCGTCTTTTTGGGTTAAAAATTTATCTTTTTTTAATTCCTCTTTTGTTTGCTGATTAGTAAACTGCAATATTTTTTGGATGAAAACTATTTTTTCTGAAAATTTGGCTTGTTGATTTAAAAATCCACCTTTTTTAGTAGAAATGTTGCATCTTTTTTTAATAAAACTGTAAATGTTTTGTTGAAAATTCAATTACTTTCTAAAAAAATGTACTTTTTGCTTGAAATTCGTATTTTTGTGTTAAAAAATCGAATTGCAATCTTTTTGGATACAAATTCAACTCTTTTTTTTAATTGATCTTTTTGATTTAAAAATTCGCATATTTTTGTAGAATTTTCATTTTTCCTGGACTAAAATACAATTGTTGGGTTGAAAATTTAACAATCTTGTCAAAAAGTCATACTTTTTGGTAAAGAATTTGACTATTCTGCAGAAAATTAACTTATTCTTTACAATTATATTTCTTGAATAAAAATGCATTTGTTCGGTTGAAAATTATTCAACTCTTTTTATAAAATTTGTCTTTTTGATTTTAAAATTCACCTGCTTCAGTAGAAATTACATCTTTCTTAGATAAATATTCAACTGTTTGGTTGAAAATTCCACAATTTGGTTCAAAATTCATACGTTTTTTTTTAATTTATACGCTTTGGTTAAAAATTCTGCTGTTTCGTTAAAAATTTAACTATTGACAAGAAAATTTATTTTTTGTTTAAATTTAATTTCATCTATCTTGGATAAAATTGGAATTGTTTGGTTCAAAATTAAATTATTTTCTTAAAAAATCACACTTTTGGTTGAAAACTCTACAGTTTTGTTAAAGATTTAATCCTTTCATAGGAAATTTACTTTTTGTTTAAAATTTGTATTTTGTTGTTAAAAAAAGAAAATGAAAAATCTCTTCTAGATAACAGTTCAACTTAAACATCATTGTTTTTTGTTAGAAATTTATTTGTTTTATTGCAAATTTGATTTTTTTTGAGAATAATGAAACTATTTGGTAGAGAATTCAACAATGTAATTAAAAATTCACCCTTTTTTTGTTAGAAATTCGTCTTTTCCAATTGAAAATTCAATTTTTTTCGTAGAAACTTATTGTTCGTTCAACAATTCATTTTATTATTTTTTTTTTTTTGAAAATTTAACCTTAAAAAAAATTCCAGTTTAGTAGAAATTTATTGTATTTTTTTTTACGAAAATGCAACTTTTTGGTTTAAAATATTCTTCTACTACATGGGTAAAAGATAAAATGCCTTGTTAACATTTTTTATTATCAAAGACTTATGTCTGGTGGAAAATTTAACTGCTTCGTGAAAGACTTTTTATGTGGTTTAAAATTGAGTTTTGAACTGAAAATGTAACTTTCCCATTTTTTTTAAGATTGATCTTTTTTGTTGAAAAATTTGATTTTTTGGTCAAGAAAAATAATTTTTTCAGTTTGAAATTTCTTTTATGTTAAGTAAAAATGCATGCGCTTTGTGGAAAATTAATTTTTTTCAGAAGTCAAATTTTCTGTATAAAAATTCGTCTTTTGGCTTGACGGTTCAATAATTTAGATGAAACTTTATTTATTTCTCAAGTGAAAAATCTGTATTTGTTGAAAATTCGTCTTTTTGGTCTTAAAACTCTTTTTTTGATGCATAAATTTTATTATATTTATTTTATTATATTATTTTATTTATATTTAAAAACTTATATTTTTTTACTGAAAATTTGAAATTTGCATCTGAATACTGTTTTATTTTGTTTGTAAAATATTCGATGTTAAAAGTATTACAAGATTAAAATGCTGGTATTTGAAAGAAATGATTAGGGGAAATGAAAAAGTAGTCAAGGAGAAATCAGGGAATTTTGAAAATGTTGTTCTCGGATGCCACGTCTAATTCCACTAGCGATAACTAGCAAAATTTTTGTGGAAACTAAAAATTACGTTCACTAATAGGGGTGGAGGGATATTTTGTTAAGGTTTGTTACAGAGGGGTGAGGGGTTTTAAAGAGAGCCTAAAATTTGTTTTAATTTAAGTACGGCCCTTGCTGAATGAAACAAACAAGTTTTTTAATACATTTTTTATAAATACTAAATATCTGTTAAATTTCAGTGAAGTTTTGAAAATACGACTACAAAAGGTGTAGGTTTGAATGAAAAGAGTAACTGTAAATGGACTTCAGAAGTTCCATTCATTGTTTGACACGGATAACAAGGAGATAATGTCGGTTCTAAGTAACTCTTTTGTGACCAGCTGGTATAGTTCCTTCAATCCTTTTACCCGCCTATTTCCGCCATTGTTATTGATCAATCAACATTTTGGGCCAAGCTAGCGCATTTTACTGAAATCCTTTAACAGATTTTGTCCAAACAGCGTTAACCTAATCCTAATAGATGAGTTTATCTCGAAGTTTTCTTTGGCTAGCCACAGGGTGATTTATATTCTCTATATGTGTGTTTTTCATGTTAGACTTTCAGAGAGGTTAGGTGTACCCACAGCTCTTTGTTCCCACATCCCAGGGGGCAAAGTGAGTCCGTCCTCGTCCTCGCGAATGCCGACACTTTTCCTTAAAACTCCCCCAAGAAAACGGAAAAGACCTTTACTTGTCTGCCCTCAACCGTTCAGCTTCCCTAATTTATTCCGTAAACCACCCTCTATATACTCTATCTATCGAACAAGAAATATCCCCAGACAAATCTAACGGATTTGCAGGGTATTCCTCTGGGAAATGTAAAATAATATTTGGAACAGTCCTACCAATTGCCTCCCACAAACTGCAGTAGACACCTGACTTCTCCAATAGTTATACGAACAAAAGTACGTTAGTCGTACGGTATAGTTAATTTTTGTTGTCACAATTCCAGCTTGATTTAGCGAATTTAGAAAAGGGTCGATTATTATCTTCAAATAATTGAAAGGCCCATTTTGACCGACGCAAAGTGGGGCTAAAAGTTTTTTTTTTTATAAACTAATCTACAGCTTGAAAATTAAAAAAGTTTTGAAAATTCTTTTTTTTTTTCCTTTTAAAAATTAGCATCATTTGTTTAGTGCAATGTTCACCAAAATTAGTTATTCAATTTGTAATCGTTTAGACCAATTCCATTTGTGTAAATATTTTTTTTTCGAAAAGGTTTTTTTTTGTTTTAAGTGAAAATTATTTCTGATAGTCTAGTACTCTAGTGAAATATTGATCA
Organism: Belonocnema kinseyi; assembly: GCF_010883055.1. NCBI lineage: Eukaryota > Metazoa > Arthropoda > Insecta > Hymenoptera > Cynipidae > Belonocnema > Belonocnema kinseyi. The sequence goes on along the minus strand of NC_046663.1, from coordinate 59,310,719 downwards.
ATATTGGTCAATTAATTTTGAATTGTGTACCCAAATCCCATTTGTTTAAAAAAGTTTTTTTTCTAACAATTCGTCTGACAGTTTATTATCCTTAATAACATACATTTATTCAAAACTACGAGGGTAGTTCAATAAGTCCTTAGAATTAAGTATAAAAACAATTTTTTTTGGGTAAATTTTTTTTTATTTTTCAACATAATCTCCTTGGAGCTCTATACACTTGGTCAATCGCTTTTCAAGTTTTTCTAATTCTTCAGAAAAGTGCGTTTTCGGAAGTTCCTCAAAAGAAGCACTTACAGAGGCAATGACGTCTTCGTTGACTGGAAATCTCTGTCCACCGAGCCATTTTTTCAAGTTTGGAAATAAGAAAAAGTCACTGGGGGCTAAAT
>NC_046663.1:59294018-59310230 GCF_010883055.1 Belonocnema kinseyi | reverse complement strand
TCTAGTCGGGAGTGGTGCTGACTGAAAACAGATGATTTGGAGCGATTCGCGCGCCATATGTTGGTCATTCTAAGGACTTATTGAACTACCCTCGTATTTTCCGACTGTGTAAACGATAAGTTATTTATTTTCAACAACCTTTAACTTTTTTAAACAATAATTTTTCCACCAAATCTGTAACTTTTTCTGACAAATTTAATTAAATTTAAATTCATTTTTTAGTAAAATGGAATTTGTTTACATAATTAAAAATTAATTAACTAATGTTGTTAGATATTCCACTAGACCAACAGTACTAATTTTTATTTAAAAAAAGACAATTTAAAAAAATTGAATGTGCTTGAAATATTACAAATTAATCAAACAACGTTGATACATATTCCACTAGAAAAATATTAATAATTTTCATTCAAATAAAGAATTATAAAATATATTTAGAAAAATTCCATTTCTTCAAATAATTGAAAATTAATGAACAAATGTTAATAAATATTCCACTAGATTAATCTTAGTCATGTTTAGGAAAAAACGACTTGAAAAGAAATATAATAAAAAAATATATAATAATATATATATAAGCGCGGCGCATTTGAGCCAAGTTTGAGCGCGCCTACGGCGTGCGGGAATGTTCTCGCGCTTCGCACTCATTTTTTTACGTTTAACGCGTACACTGTAACTGCACTTCTTCATATATCATAAGCATTCAAAGTTAAATCGGAAACTAAGATTTAAACTTCTGATGAATTACAGCCATAAATTCGAACTGAAATTTGCTTCCATTTTTTTAAGAAGGTTCTCAAAGCACCTACGGCTATGACGATAACATTTTTATTTCCAAAATTTCGTTTCACGCTCAATTATTTGTGTCCAATTGAAAAACTTCATCCAGGTAATTTGTAAATCTTGCTAAAATCTACTGAAAATAATTATTTAAACTTAGGGATGACTTAAAAACGAAAATTGCATATTTTTGATTTTTGAAAATGATCTAGCTTTTGGAATTTGTATCTAATTCGCTAATTTGATGAGAATAGTTTCGATATACATATATTTTATATTTACTAGAAATATGGATTGATAATTCTTAACCTATTAACATTTTTTATCCTTTTTTTGAAAATTTTGAAAATGTTCAAAACCATGTACCTTTTTTTAAAATTTTATGGAAATTTAAAATGTCATTAGGATAATTTGCAAGTCTTTTTGCCATGTACATCAAATTTGACAAAAATATCTAAAACTCATAATTTTTAAAAATATTTTAATAGAGCGTTTTTGTTTACTCGAAAAATTTATCAACATATTTTCTAAATATACTTGATATCAAGTGAAGAATTTGAATCAAATTTAGTAATCTATCAGAATTTTTTTTTTCCATTTTTTTCCATCTTCAAAATTTTCAAACGTACGCTCAGATAAATAGTCGGTTGCCACACCCATTTTTTGTTTAATAAGGAAAAGTTGGTTAGAACGGCTGTTCAAACTGTCATTGCAGCCAAGTCCATTGGTTACAGTGACCAGTTATAATTGTTGCGTGTTAATTGGCCTCTGCAGCAATGCATTGGGCTCTCCAACGACCGAAAAGTTAGCACAGCCAACTAATTAGCCGGTGATTCCAGATTTGTCTTCCTGGTCCATTACGCATGCGCCAGGGTCTCTTTGGGTCCGCTGGGTTGACAGGAGCATGACTCATGATGCCTAATGCAATCATTCATTGCGTTTCGTCTTAGATTTGGAACACGCGAGTGAAGTTTTCAAAGTGGAAATTGTGCTTTTTGAGGTTATCAGCGATGGAGGTATTGATGGTTTTAATTTTTATATATAAGACCTGTGTTGTGCGTGTGTACATTGATGCAACGTTAGGGTTATGTTTTTTCGGGTCACATGCAGGTGAATTTCTTATTTTATTCTTTTAACAGTAAAATAGCATATTAATTTGTAGAAAATACAGCTAAAACATTCTTTCATTTTCATTACAAATTTATCAAAAATTAAAAAGGTTCCATCTGAAATAGGTGAGTAAAACAACACAGTGGCACGGTAACAATTTAAGTAGTTATTATAACCGAGGTAGTTGGATGAGGCAGCTATCCCGTCGCTTCTCCACACCAACTCAGTTGGCTCGCACAACCAACACTACCGTGTCCATTAAAAGTGGGTGCCTCAGCCAACTAAGTGGATGGCGCCCCAGCGTCCAACAAAGTTGGCCATAGCAACCAATTTGCAGGTCAGCCTATCCAATCATTTCTCCAAATGTATACAACTTTTCTCATTTGCTTCCCAATCAAAAATTTGATTTGGGATAATTTGTAATCTTCTACCCATCTGTAACAAACATTGACAAAAATTTCTAAAATTAAAAAAAAATTTCAGTTTTTGAAAATGCTCTAAATTGTTTAATTTTGGTTGGAAATATCTGCTTAGGGAACTTAACCTTTATTTTGGGAATCTTCAAAAGTGTATAAAAAGCTGACTCGATTGGACAAATCCTTCAAAAGTTAACGTGGCTACAACATTCATGTAACCATACATACAGACAAACATACACCGACAAAATTTTATGTTTTTCGAACTCTGTGAGTGCCAAAAGGTAAAGATCCGTTAAAAATCAGAGATAGTGTTTAAAAGGTCGATTTCAGGAAGAATTTACATTTTTGCCAATATGTCTGGTATATGAAATTCTTCGGTGGATAATTCCCTACAAGCCTCCATACTTTCCCTTTATATTTTCCAAAACCTAAAAAATTATTCGAAAAACTCAAAAAAGTGATTTTTTCCCATGCACGTTAAATGGGAAACTTCAAATCAGAACCGTTATCTGTTAAAACAAAATATGAAAAAATAAGACATTTCTTTTTCAGATTTGCGATTAAATAGGGGGGGGGGGGGTCATTGCCCTCTAGCAAGGAACAAAATTATGCCATTCATTTTTGGACCACTCTAATGTATACATATTCCAAGTCGATTATTTTAAAATATGCGAACACTCTGGTTTATAAAACTTATGTAAATGAGGAACAAAGATTTTTGATTGACAAAATACACAACGTTTAAACAACTGTGGTCTTTTAACTATAACGTAGGCAATCTGGTAGTGCAAGGGAGGTGCGAGTCTACATATATTCTTATAGTTGTATATTAAAATTGCTACAATGTGCTTACACATACAGAGGGGGGACGGGTGTCAACAATAGAAAAATTATGTTTAGGTATAGTAATTGAGCGATGCAATACTTCTAACTATTTGTGTTTCCGTAAAGTAGGCTCTACAATTTTTGTTGCTTGAAAGGGTGGTAAAAAAATTTGGTAGTTTTGTTTGATATGTTTGATGAAGCAAGCTTCTGTTACTATTAAAATTGCCTTTTAAAAATTTTGATGGTAAAATGTGGAGCGGCTACTTTTATCTTTGATATCTTTTCGTTTACATATGCGAGTTCGAAGCTTTTCACCAATCCGAAAAAACTTTCGTCGCACATGTACTTTTAACGCCGGCCATGCGTTATAAAAACAAGGGTTTAGTGCACCATCCACCCCGAACCATTCTCAAAACAAATGGCGGAATATTTACCTTTCCAGGGAGTGTAAGGGTAGTGCGACGTTAATCCGAAATAGCAAACCCCGGATATTCCGTGCTGGTGCAGGGCTACGAGATTCTTTATTAGAATTTTATCAGTAGGGAAACGATAAAGTACCGACCTAGGTTTGCGTTGAAATTAAAACTGGAAATTGTCCTCGTTTTGGAAAATGAAAAGAAGATCTGCAAATTAATTAAACTGGAACATTTAATCGCAGTTGGTTAATAATATAATAAGTATGTAAATGTAGTTCTGGAAGCCGGTTTTCGGTTCTATGATACATTTTTTAAATTTTTCTTCGCGTGTTCTCTTGAATAATTTTAACCCAAAAGGGCTCTAACCTCCAGTGGCTTTCTAATCTTATTTCTGTGATACTCCATGATCATTTTGAGACCCAAAAGAAAAAAATCCCTTAGGAGATTTTTGAATGAACTTGAATTTTTATTTTCATTTGGAGGACAATATGTATAATTTCATGTAAATTATTCTAAAGTAAAGCATCTTTAGCCTAGAAACTGTTATTTAACATCCAAACTCACATGAGCCATATATGACTTATGACGCTTTTGCAGATAAATACGCTGCTTAAGTCAAACTTGTCAGGACCCCCCATGTTTTTCAAAAAATGCCCTACTTTCTAAAATTATAATAATTGCACATAATAAGGATTGCTTTCTAAGAAAAAGTATATTTATTACTGCAGTGAATACTGGAGTTGTGCCGGTTTTGGGAGTGATGGTGGACCTAAATCCAGGGACTCTGAACGTAAACAGTCAGGGGTGTATGAACCATTTTCGGTGGATTTTTCCTGCGTGGTAAAAAGAACTTTAAAAATTAACTTTATCATACGGAGATAAGGATAAAATAAATAGTTAACAGAAATGAGGACAATTTTTGCTGTTACATGTTAAAATGAATGTGTTTCCTGCTTATGTATTTACAACGTTTGCGGGCCGTTCAACAACTCTTTTAAAATGCAAGCTTTCTCTTAAATAATCGGCCCAGTTACGATGTGGATCGCTAGATAAAATTATTCGAAGACGTCAGCATCCGAAAGCACATCGCTGTTTTAAAACAAAACACCTCGCAAAACACTTCAAGTGAAAGAACGCGCTTAGGCGTATGGCGCATAATGAGCATCAGGCAGTTGTATAACTAGACATACGAATAAGTTATTTAGCAGAAAATCACTTACTTTTATGAACATTAGATAACTATGCACGAAAACCACAGTTTTCATCATTCTCACGGCAACATTTGACAGTTGGAATTTATAAAACACTAAATTGGAACTCCTATGGTTTAAGTCGATTGGGCCTCTCTTTCTACCATGTGAGGTAGACAAAGATGATTCGATTGTGTTCCAATGACAGGTCATACTTTTAATTTAAAAAGAATCATTCTATCTCTTAACTACTTTAAGACTTTAATACATTTTTTTTATAATACGGAGACAAGGGTAAAGTCCTTTGATTAAACCATTTGAAGATAGCAGCATCCAAAAACAAATCACTTTTTCGCAAAAAAAACACCTCTCAAAACATTTGCAGTGGGAAGCTTATGTTTTCTAAAATGTCGCACTACGCTGCTACATAATCACACATAATTAGAAGTTATTTAACAGAAAATCACTTATTTCTATAAATATTAGATTAACTGGCCACGAAAAACACAGTTTTCACAATTCTCACGTCAACATTTGACAGTTTAAGTTACAAAGCACTGCAGTTCTCCGATGCTTAAAGTTTCTTGGACATTTCTGTACTATGTGAAATAGACACCGCTAGTAATTTGGAACTATTCAGAAGAAACTTAAATTAGTTTTAAACTCTAGAATAACATCTTTGATTAAAGTGAATTGATATTCACTGCTTTTTTTTATTAATAGTGCTCCATTAACTTCGAGATAATACATAGCGATATATATTCATTTGTCAGATAGCGCTGTTGTTAAGATCAGAGACAGGCTGATTCAATTGCATGAAATAATCCGATCACTCTTATCGGCTTCAGTTCGCTTTAGACATCGGAGCCCCACTGCTGCTCGACCCGAGCTTGTCATCATGCTTATTCGCTATGTAAATGCGTGAGCTTCCCACTTCGAGTAAATTCATGCAATATTATGATGCAGTTGCGCAGGTAGGACATTAGGGTACAGCGCCTTAACAAAACAGTCCTTTTTGTTACGCCTGAGTGAACAGCGTACATCACCCTGCGGCTCCTCTCACACAAAAAATATATTTTTTCTTAGTGTCTTATAATAACTGAATGTTTGGGAAGATTCTGTTGCTATGCATGGCATATTTTTATTGATAAAGATGCTGATCATCTCTTAGTACATTATGATACTTATTTCCTTGCGAACGAATAAAATTATTATAAAAGATTTACTTTTTTTCTTGAGCAATTATATTCTTTCACTTACGGACTTACGTCGGAAAACAACTAACATTGCATCGCTATTAAGATTGTACACTACGTGCAATCAATATTAAAAGTTGCCAATCTTTTAAATGATTTATAAAATCGACAAAAAAAGACCTATTATTAATTTACGTAAATCTTGATAGAGGCCTCTAAGCGCACTTCAGAAAAAAAATAATTCAGTTTAAAATTGTTTATTTAACAGTAGTTGTATAAAGATTTAGTTTTTTCTTTCTCTGAAGAGAAAAGTTACAATTTTTATTTAATCTTAATGATCAAGGCCTCAGTTTATTCTTCGAAGGATTCTCTAAATTTCTATTTAAGTTGATATTAATGTTCAAAAATGAATTGAGAAATCATTCAGTAATTATTGTTATAGACAATCATAGTTAAAGTTTGAATTAACACTACCCAAATAGAATTGTAGAGAATCATTCAAAGATTAAAATGAGGCCTTGATCATGGCTTAAGTAAAAATTGTAACATTGACGCGCTTTTTCAAAATGCAGAAACATTAAATAAATAATATCCGATACTTCCACGTTTTTTCCAAACTGAATTAGTAAAATGAAGAAATAATATTGTTATAAGGGAATTTTAACTTTCTTTGGAATTTTCTTTTAAGTCAGCTTTGTAATTCTGATTATTAATTTAAAGTCCATATTTTAATTCAAATATTAATTAATAAAACCATAATTTATTACCTTTCATTCAAAATAAAGAAAATTGACCATGGCTTCATTAGCACCCCGTTTATTAGTAGGGCAATTTCTGCATAAGTACATAAATGACAATAAAAAAACAGCGGTAGAAGATTTTTGACATACCGGATTTTATTAAATGTGAACTCTCATTAACGAAAAACATTATTCATAAATCTTGTGATTATACTTATATAGAAAATGGTACAAGACGGAAGAAATAATTATTTAACTGGATTCAGAAATCTTATAAGATTATAAAGTACGATGATGAATTTTTGTGTATAATTGAAAATCTAGTGTCTAGACGATCGAAGTAATTATTTCGCAGGAATAAAATTCAATTTACTTTGTCTGAAAATAAAACCCAAAGTTATGTGAATTATGAAATATTAAAAATATCCAGAGTTGTTTCGTAAAAATAAAAATGTTTAGTGTCTTCAGAAAGAATGTAGATGTAGATGGATAAGAATCAATTTATGAAAAATAAACTTTTTCAAGAACGACCTAAGCAATTTGTTTATGTTTACCTAAATATTAATAAGCTTCACAATATAAGGTTAGAAATAATGATTAGCATTTTAAGCTGAAAATTTCCATGTTCAGATGGACACGATTAAAGTTGAATTTAAAGGCATTTGGAGCTTTCTCCTATTATGGAGATTGTCAGTAAAAAATGTTGAAGCTTGAATGATCAAAAAATGTAGTCTTTTATTATCAAGCGCGTTCCAAAATTAAATTACTCAACCCGAAATTTATTTTTGAATTGTTGTAAATAAATTGGATTTTACATCATATTTACATCAAAGAACAAGTTATATCAAGAGCATTATTTTAAATTCAACAATATTTTTTGTCGGACTCCCCTAGTATAGACAGTATGTCAATTGTCTGGAATTTAGTCTGTTCAGTGTTAGTTTTATCGAGGAGAGAAGTACACGCTTGTTTAATTTGCACTGCGGGTATTCGGGGGATGGGAGACTGGCGATAGTGTCTGGCAGTCGAATTTATTGAAACCCCCTACCCCCACCAGTTCCACGAGCTTCCCTTGAGACTATTTCATGAATCTCTGGTATATATGGCGTTTTATCTTATACACATCAGTGCATTGGGGGCCCCGCATCGTTTCACGAGATAAAGATTTCCGTGATAAAATGTTATGATGTTTAAAATAGATCACCCTCTACGTCTTCAGGCGTTCTGCTATTTTACTAAATTGAGTTGAAGAGTCGATTTGTATGAAAACCCTCCACTGTATAAAAGAATACTTATTCATCTTAAATTCAGGAAAGCACTTTAATTATTTCATCCAGAAAAAATTGACTTTATTTTAAAAGAAATATTTTTCTTCACCACATTTGGTTGATTTTGGGAAACATTTTGGTTAAACGAACAAGAAATTCTGTTAAATAAATAGGTTTGCTTCAATCTATATAAGATTTTGCATTGAGAAAAATGTTTTGTTTGAATCAAACAAATTATTTCTTTGATATGTGGTCAAACAAATAAATGTGGTGAATTCAATTTTTTGTTTGTCCTTACTTGTTAGGATCAAAAAATGTTTGGTTCGCTTAAATAAAATTCTTGTTTAAATTAAATAAAGTTCTTGTTTACATTGAATATATATGGGACATTCCACACCATATTTGCCACGAACATTTTTTTCACGTAAAATATTTGATTTTTTGTTTAACACTCAAAAATATTCGATGCGTATTTTTATTTCAATCTGGCATGCAAAGTTTTCGAGAAAATTAAAGAAAAACCTTATGTTTATAAAAAAGTACCTTTTTTAAATTTCTTATACTGCAATATTAAACAAAAATATGAAAATTCATTCAGTACATGAAATGCGTGCCTTTTCCTCAACTTTCGAATAAAGTATACTAAAATCTACTTTAGTTATTTATTTAATAATATGAATAAAAAATTATAAACAAATAGAATTTTGCAATTTGGACCTGTTTTTTAATTTAATTTTTTTATTTTAAAGAGTGGAATAAACGTTTTTCTTGATCTGGTGAAAATTTAGTAGTGGCTTAAAAAATACTTTCGAAACAATGCATTTTTGAATAGCAATAAATTTTAAAAATGTTTAATTAACAAGATAAAAATATACGATTTTGCAAGTGGATGGTTGTGCTTTACTTATCGCGTTAGCAGCACACTCTTGAAAATAAAAAATAAATTAAATTTAAATTTAAAAAAAAACAGGTATAAATTTAAAAAATCTATTTGTTAATGAATATTTGATAAAAATAATAAATGAATAATTAAAGTGGATTTCAGTATACTTTATTCGAAAGTTGAGGAAAAGGCCCACATTTTATCTATCGTATGAATTTTTATATCTTTGTTTAATATTGCACTATAAGCAATTGAAAAAAGGTACTGTTTTACAAACATAAAGTTTTGTTTTATTTTCTCTAAAACTTTGCGTGTTAAAGTGTTAAAGTCTAAAAATTTAAGTAGTTCCACACTATGGATATTGCGTCCATTTTTCAATTAATTTTAAGTTTTACAGTAAATCAGAACCTTCAGAATAACGTAACACGGAAAAAAGACCAATACCATCGAATCAATCACAGGATTAATTAATTTTAGTTTAGTACCGCAGAAACCACCGAAATCGATGTAGCACGCTTAGCGGTACTTTATAGTACTGCCTTGTATTGCATTTTAGTTGAATCGAATAAATATTGTTATGAATTCGAATTAACAGATTTTAAACAAATGCATTGTTTAATAAAAGCCAATTTTTTATTTAAATAAAAAACAAATTGTACTAAACAACTTATTAAGCAAAAGACTTGGTTGATTGCACAAAAATATTTTATCTACGTTTGCATTTTGGTGCATGGAAAAATATTCCTTGCACCCGTATACAGGAAATCAACTGTTTTGTTTAGATAGGGACAGCCCCTAAATTTGAAACCCTTGATAGAATAACAAGGTTTATCTCACTGAAAACAACACGGAAAATACGTCACTTCAACTAAAATAGGGATCTATTTTGACACGGCAAAATCGTTTCAATAATTAGGAATGGTATTGTTAACCCGATGAACTAAGCTCATTGAAGTTATCTTGTATCTCAAAAATTATTACAGTTTCGGAAAATATTTTGTTCTTTGGCCTTGAGTTTCACTCGCAGAAAAAAATCATACATCCAACAGATTTCTTTCACGCATCAATGGACTTGAACAACGAAAGCGGTTGGGTGTTAGCAAATTTTTACAGTTGTGTTTACATCGAACTGGGAATACTGAATTCATTTGAAGTTTTTATGAAAGAGGCGATTGTACTTATGATCATGAATCTACTCCCCTACTATTGAAAATATTTACAAATGATGTAAGCAATCCAGATTTTGACACAAATACCCTACAGAGAGTTTCTCTTGAGGATACAATTTAGAAAAACATCAGCGTGGCTCAATTGTGGGTTGGTTTTAATTCGCATGCTTACCTAAGATTGAGTGATTCGGTTTTTGATAAAACGATTTTCTGATGGATTCGATCGATTTTTTGAATAAAATAAACAAAGGATGCTGCACAATTTATAATCCGAATGGCTTGCCGTGATTATATCCAGGTTAAATCAACCTATATTTTTTCTTAGATGAGCCAAAATACTTATTTCAATCAACTAAAATATTTTTTTGAATCGCGCAAAATATTTGCTGGATTCAATCGAAAGTTTAATTTGGAGCAATCAAAATATTTTCTTGGATCAACCGATATATTTGCCAAATTTTATTGACCATTTTTCTTGTGTCAACTAAATATTTTGTTGTTCCTATAATAACCATACCTACAGTGAATTTAATCAAAATTTTTTTTATTAACAGAAATCATTTTATGGGTGTCCGATATGATAAATAATTTAATTTTTAAAATAATCAATATCTGAATAACAAATTTGAATGACACACTTTTTTAAAGTCAGATAAACTAGGTCAATTTTAGATAATTTAAGTTCATTTCTAAATTTGAGTTCATTTTATGAGATGCTAAATTTTTCATTCTTATGTTCAAGTGAATTTCCGAACTTCATTAGTATTTTATAAACTAACTTTAAAGCAGTATTATATTAAGAAGTGTGAAATAATTCTGTAAACGTTAGCCCCATTTCAAGTTCTACATTATTTAGTTTTCTTCTCTCGACTAAAGCTTAAATTGAAATAAAAATTATTATCAATAAAAAATGTTTGTATTTCCTAGTATCTATTATTTAAAATAATTTTTAAAAAGTAAGAAAACTATTTTGGATAATATATGAAAATTGATATCTTATAACTTTAGAATTAATATATAAAATGTGTGCGTGTACAGCATATAGACAAATCGTTGCTTTTTGTTGAAACAGTTGTTTAAAATTGTATGTTTAATTTTTAAAGTTAAATGATTTCTATTTCGAGTAATTGATTTCAGGTGAAAACGCTAACATACTCAAATAATGTTTAAATTTTGTAGACATTTTTTAAACACAATAAATTTCAATAGAGTTGTTCCTAAATTGTAAATTTTGCTGGAAGTCGCTCTATAGTGATTTTCGTTGAAAAACGCGAGAAGAACCTGAAATTATTTAATCAAAAATTTATCTTCTTTTATAGCCAAAGATTTTGAATGAAAGTAACAATTTCGGTATAAGACGCCAACAAAACCATAAATTGTGAGTTTAATGAGTCTGAATAATAATCTGAAAAATACTGATAAGCTGAAATTACTTATGATCTTTTTATTTGTAAAACCAATTTTTGGCTAGGGCACTAACATTGCATAACAAATACTTGTTCAAGATTGTAAATTTTCTGTTAAATCGTAACCTAAAATTGTTGAAAAATTAAAAATCTCCATTAAAATCTATAATGAATTTAAATAAAAAAAGTGGATTTCTCACCAAAAAAAAGTTTCATCATATATAATTTTGAATTTTTTTTAACCTTGTTGAAATTAGAATGTTTTTTCTTTGAAAATATCAATTTTCCATGTAAAACAGCAAAGGAACCTAAAATTGTTGAAAAATGATCAACTTTAATCGAAATATAATGAATTTTTAATAAAAAAAATTATTTTGAGAAGAAACAGTACCATAATCTAGAATTTTTTAAACATTCTAAATCTTGCTGAAATTATAATGATTTATTATTGAAAATACAAATTTCCGATATAAGACGCCAACAAAACAAAATTGTTAGAAAAATATGAATCCTTTTTAACATCTGTTGATTTTAAATAAAAAATGAAATCACAGAGGAAAAAAATCCAAAATTCCTAATGCTTCTAAATTTTGTGAACCTAAATTTGTTGAACAAATGCAAATATTCTTTAAATTATAATATCTTTATATTAAAATTATAATAATAAAACCTAAAATTACCGAAGATATATGAAAAACGTTAATATGATTTAAAACTGTTAAAAAAATGTTTAATCTTGTTTAAACTTTAATGTTTTTTGTTTTAAGATACCAATTTCGGGCATTGTAGAGCTTTTAAAAAGATGCTAATTTCCGGAAAAAATAAATATGATTTTACATTAAAATTATTTTTTTTAATATTAAATTTTAGTCTCAAGTGTTGACATACGACATTTATAATATTTTCAATAATTTATAAGATGAATTAAAATAATAATTTACTTTAATTCCACAAGAATATTGAAAAGTATAAATATTTCTCACATTTGCATGATGTATTCTATGACTTTTTTTGTTAAAAGGGATTATTTAGTATTTTAAAACTTTAACCAAGTACTAAGTGATGAATATTTTCAACATAGAAATAGAAATAACATAATGCATAACGTTTCTATTTAACTTTTCATTGAGCATTGACAATTATATTTTTTATAAATATTTTTTAAGATTTTGCTTTCTCTAATGAGGAAATTCTGTGAGTTTTATGTGGGCTATATTATTTTTATGATGGGCAAGATGTTTTTGTAAAATCGCATTTTCGCATTTAAGATAAAAGTTTTCACGTCTGTAATAATTCTACAAAAAATGCCTCTAGCTCTTTTATGGCAACTTGTATAGTTTAAGAAAAAAAAATCGAAAATTATATTTTCAGGACAAAAGAGTCTCTCAAACATAAAAATGGTTAAGAATGTTCGAATAAATCTGTTGCATCATTTATTATTTGAACTTTTTAAAAATATTATGATATTCTGAATTTTTTATTCGATTTTTGAAAACATGGAGAGAAGATTTTCTGGAAAACTCGAACTCTTACGTTTCACAATTTTTTTAAAGTTTCTTTTTATATAAGGAAGACATGCTTTCAGATTTATGTGGGCTAAACCATTTTTTAAGTCAGATGAAGTTTTACTGCAAATATAATTTAATCATTTTTCTCGTAAAGGATGCAACATCTCACAAAAGAAAGAGGCATTTTTTGAACAACTTTTCTGTAGATCAACAAACTCTAAAGTTAACATTTGTCTAACATAAAAGTCACAATATTTCTATCTTATAAAAGGCCAAATTCAATATATGTACAATCGCAAACAAATAAGTGTAGGTTTTTGTGAAAATCGACTTTTGATATTTTCAAACAATTTATCACCATTTTGTTAATGCCGATTAATATCTGAATTACATCCAAGATACGTGACACCTATTCCTCATATTCTCAGATAATTTCCTCTAGAAAAGAACCTCTTTCATTGCTGGCAGATTCTGTGACTTGAAGTCTAGAACTTGTTTTATTTGAAACGAATTTCATCAACAGTTTAATTACAAATATTTTCGAAACTCTTAGAGTGTTATTTTTCGAAAAATTAATTTTTTGTATCTAATATTGTATCATGACTGAAGCGAAAGCAACAGTATCACTAGTATAAGGCTAAAGTTACGCCAGGAATGCTCATATTATAAAATTTTCTAACCCTCTGACGCAGCTTCGAATTCATCCCCGTCTTCGCTACATTTAAATAATTACAATCCTGACACCGCTTAGCTCTGATAATTTATAGGTGTAATTCGAGTCGGACGCGGTGTGTACTGACTGGAACCGTAGCGAATTTCGTCAAATTCAGCCGGTACTATGCAGGCCGAATGTATAGTAATCCAACAAGGAGGGACGTTACATCCCCTTTCTTCTTTGATTCGCGGGGCAGTGGCAGAATAAGCCTGTTGGTTTGCTTACCACCCCTGGCTGTTGCTATTCTTCTGGTCTGTTATGATTGTCCATGGAGGCAATCGTCTCCCTTTACTGTATTCTCCCTGCCATATCTAGATACATCCTCTGGATGAGCATTGAGCATGCTTCTGTTGCATATATACGAATCCGGGTGTATTATACACTCATAGGGTGGGTTCAAACTGGACATGACTGCGTTCTAGATCAGGGACACATTGACTAAAATGGGAAAAATATTAAGCTCGCATTAGCTCTCTCTGCAGATTGGATTCCAAATTGGGCTCTTATCTATCTTGAAATATTTTTCCACAGAAAAAACTGGAAGTTGACTGAAGTTGCGGCTTAAATAAAAGTTGGTTTCATTTATAACTTGAGCTTCAATAGATACCTGTAGAGAACCAAGTGGTTTATGTAGATTTTAGACTTTATAGAGTGCACCAAACGCTTGCAAAGTAAGGCTAGTAAGTTAGGGATCAATTTACAGTTATCGACCGATGACTTGAGATGAAAAGTTTCTTGCATATGAATATGCCTCTATATTGGCACCATTGCTACATAACCTGCAAATGGTATTTATCAACTCATTATATCTATTATAATTGCGGTTATATTTTGTGATCTTATTAATTTCATTAAGTCATGTCCATCAGAGTTCGATTACAATTGGGATCATTGAGAACACCAACTAATGTGTCATTTAGAGCTTATTTATCGTTTTGGGTTCCTTTTCAGTAAGTGGGGTTCATTTTTTGCAGCTTCTTTGGAACCAAAAATGGGTTCTAATGGAAACCCCAGTTTTTTCTGTGTCCGCTTAGCAGGAAATTTTATGCGGAGAGAAGCCACCAATTTTCTATTTTTTGTTTTATGCCACACATTGGACAAAATGTAAATAAAATATATAATGATGAAACGATTATTACTGGCTTTGGCTGCATTTAACAAATTTTTAGAGGAGGGTTTGATGTGGTCCTTGACTGAGGATGTCAGTGACGGCTGGTCCTTATTTACTCTCGGTGCTTTTTTAAATTTTCTTTGGTCTCACACCCTATTTTGTTTGAATGCCCAAAAAAATTATTTTAGATTTATCTTAGATTTTACGATTTAATTATCTTAGATTTTAGCGAAACAGGACTATTAATACTTAAACTTAATTAATACTTAAACTTAAACAGGACTATTAATATTTAGAGTCAAAATACTCGCAATCGTTTAATATTTATTTCTTAAATCTTTTTTGTGTCTCAAAGACTACGTGAAAATAGTTAATGTTGCCTGTGTGCTGGGCGTGTGGAATTTTATATATTAATATGCTCCAATTATACAACAAAAAAGAATCAAATTGATCCCCTTACTCAGTGACAGATGCTCTTCATACAATTAAAACACGAATGATTTAAATCTAGTGAAGCAGCAATTAATCTTGTCCGGGCCACGGTCGAAATCCCCGACCAGCTCCCGGTCAGTTCCCGACCAGCTCTCGGCCAACTGCCGGTCATTCTCCATGACCGGAGGCTGGCCGGCGCATCGTGACGATGCTGGTCGGATTCCGACCTGAAACCCCGGCCTGCTCCCGACTTAAAGCCGGACTCTCCAGCCGAAGACTGACCAGCCCCCGACTTAAATATTCACCCGGGTACACGACATTTTTTTCTGCAAAATTTACCAAATGACGGATTCCTAAAATTAAACAGAAATGACAATTTCTACAATTAACAACAAAATCTCATTAAAATCTTACAGGAGGCATATTTATTCATTATAAAGCACGTGATGACAATTCAAATTTAAAATTTTGAAACAATTCAAAATGGCCGACCCAATTTTTTCAAACTTATTTTTTTTGTCGGTGATAACTATTCAGGTTTCATTATTATTGCAAAAAAATATTATTATTGTTATACATTATTGTGAAAAACCCTATTTGGTAATATCCAAAATTAAAAATATTGAAAAATTCAAAATAACGCCTCAGGAAATACCAAAAATGCTTTTCGTCCAAAGATCTTCAATTTTTAAGGAAAAATCAATTATATTGTTACAAAGTTTATGGCTGGAAGTTGATCTCGAAATTTTCATTAAAGTAAAAATGGCGCCTCATTATACTATTTTCAAAAGTTACATAATTTTTACCAATTTTACCAAAATATGAAATAAATTTTCAGAAAGGATCTAGTGATTCTCAGAACTACTCGCTTGAAAAGTTCGTAAAGCTGCAGTATACTGGGAATTTTTTGTTACGAAATTTTGTTTAAATTTGTAAAAATGATGTATCTTTTTGAAAAAAGTAACGAGGCGCCAGTTTTACTGAAAAGTTGTCATGATTGTACAGAGCCAAAGGATTCCTATGAAACACTACTAAAAATATCTG
>NC_046663.1:59281885-59293918 GCF_010883055.1 Belonocnema kinseyi | reverse complement strand
TAATGGCAATTTCGTATACTGAGCTTTTTAATTCAATTTACAGATGTATATTAAATGTATATTAAAATCTCAAACATTTTTAATAGTGAATATAACAAAATGAACTGCATTTGAAATTTTACGGTACTTTTCCCATGTTAATTACATGAGAAACTTTTAATGCTTTGAGCCACATCTTAATATTAACCGATTGCGCTGAAAATTTTTGATACCATTTTTTTGGTCATTTAAACAAAATAAGGAGGTGGGACCAAGAAGAATCAAAAATCGATAGATAAGGATCACCCTACTGTGTAGTTTGTGCAGTGTACAATCATTGAAATCGAATGTCTACATTTAGACTCAACCGTGGAAAAGCGGGATGGATTTGAGAAAATGGTTTAATGCAGTTCTCCTTTCCCTTGGCCAAACGCCTGAGCAAATTCGAGTATTTATAATAAAGTCAAATGCAGCCGCAGCTAATCGCTTGATTTGATTGAATTCATGCAATGATTTTGAGTCGACCTTAGTACAATAGGTACAATAGGTTAAAACAGTAGTGCTGCGGGTTCCAGGACCTAAATTAATTACCTTATCTAAAATAATAATATAATAATAATAGTCATAATAATAGCAGTAATTCACTGCTTCAAACATAAATATTAGCAAAAGAAGTCTAGGTAGCGAATTTTACAAAAAGCGTGTACCAAAGAAAATTCTTATTAGAAAATTCCTTTAACCGTTATCGCGTGGCCAGATTACAGACCAACAGATTGACAGCAGATCATTTTTTTAACGTCTTTTCTGACTTGCGAACACTCAAAACTGTATAGTTGCAAATGGACATGGAAAAATGATGAGAATGTAAAAAACAAAAAATTTTCAGAGTCATTAGAAATGACGGAATGCTGCAAAATTAATGGTCAAATTATTAACAGCATTAATTTTGTAAAATTTTTATTTCCCATGTGTTAAAGTTCTTCTGGCTTTAAATATCACAAAATAATAATGTTCAAAATTCAAAATATTTTATGTTATGTCGAACTTTAGTATATGAAATGTACGTGTTATTAATTTCTGTATCGCGGACCGGGATTGCTCTTTCAAATATTGCAAAATAATAATCAGTAGGGCATTGTTATTAAAAAATTTATTTATCATCATCGTTATTATTATTCACAGGTTGGCTCTGGTTTGGCTGAAAAATTAAATTCTTTTTTTCAATGACATTTTTCATAATTAAAGAAAAAATAAACATCTGATCAAAAAATGGTTTGAAGAAAATGTTATCTTTTTTCAGATAAATAATTTTTAACAGCTGAAAAATTAATTAATTTGTTATGTTTAATAATTTGTTGGAGTCAATTTTTGACTTTTCATTAGAATGTTCCATCAATTGGTCCAGAAACCATTACGAAACTTTCGAAATCTACTTTTTTAAACGAAATTGTTAAATTTGTTTTATTTACAAATTAAACTGTAATTTTTTGTAGAATGCATTCAAATAATTTGCTTATAAATTATGCAAGTGCAAGAATTTCTGTTTACAAATGTCAATAAAAGTAACAATAATAAAAGCAATTTTTATTATGAATAACATTACTCGTGATTGAAACAAAAAATATGAATCATATCAGGAAATAGTATAAAGCACATTTGAAGATCTTTTTAGCATCAACTAGTGTTTTTTATAACATTTTTTCAGATCTCACATACTTTCTACAATACATAAAATTTTTTATTTTTGAAAAGGCATTTTTCATGTATGAAGACAAAACCAATGGTCAAAAATGTTTTCTAACACTTTATTAAAAACGTTTTAATTTAGAAAAAGAACACTTTTTTAATATTTACTAATATTTGACTGCTAATTTCAAATAAGCATTTATAAGTCAAATAATAGAAACTAGAGTTGTCACGGAAAATTCCGTCCCTAATATTAATGTTTCTAACTTGAAGTTGCTTAATATGATATAGTTTTTACAACTTTCACATTTGTATTTATTCCTTGATTTAGAGCATTGAAAATGATAACGTCGATTTATATTTTTTACCAGAAATCATTGAGCTGTTTAATTTATACAAATTTAAAATTATTGAGTTTAATAGAATTTATTTAAAAACTGTTAATTTGGAAAATGTTTAAAGCTTCCATTTTATAAATTAAATTTAAAAAATTTGCAATTTAAATTTGTTAAGCTTCAATTTAAAAAGTTTGAAATTCAAAAGAGTTCCACTTTGAGTGCTTCAATTTGCAGTCCAATCTTCAATAATTCAAATGAAATAATTTTCAGCTTTAAGAGGCTAATTTATTAATTTCAATGACTGACAAATGTTTTCAAAAATGGGAAAAACTCGCGAAATAACCTAGAATTTTTATCATTGATTAAAACGAGTTTGCATTTTTAAAGCATTAAAAATGTACAATTTACAATTTTAACATCTTAAATTTGAAATCCAAACAAATTTGTTACTTTTAATCCTTATTAGTAATCACTGATTTTTTAGATGTTTCAATTTTATGCGAAAAAGAAATTAGCATTAATTGAAGAAAATATTATTCTGTAGACGGTCGATATAATATTTTCTCGATTCAAGAAATGTTTTCTGTTTGAGACAATGTACTTGACTGAAGAAAATAAAGTTTCTTCATTCAAGAACATTTTATTAAAAAAAGACAATACTGTATCGTCTGCGTTCAGATGAAGAGTTTTTTTATTCAATGTCATTTTTTTCGTGTAAATGTTAAAATTTGAGAAAAGTTCTTGATAAAAGTTTTTATACTAGAATATTGGGTTTGAAACTTTTTTAATTCAAAATTGGCAGTTAAAAGGGTTTTCTTAAAAAAAAATTATTATATTATAGAACGAATGGATTTCAGATCACGAAGGTCAAGCGGGAAACATATTCAGTATTAGCTTGTCTATGAAAAATGTTCGGTACCTGGAAAATAAGAAGACACGTATTTTTCAATTTGAGATAGCGGGATTTATACATTGTTACACGAAAGTTTTAGAATTTTTAAGGTACAATGAGTTTTTTGCAAATTTTAATTTAAAAAACGGGCCATTTATGCAATTTATGAGATATGAAAGTTTTTATTATTTCAGAACTGATATAGTCTACTGTTCCTAAATTTTCAGTTTGGTATTTTTTATCGGCAGAAAAAAATTATTTTTAAAATGTGGGCTTTTAATGAACTTCTTTTTCTTTTTTCAAAAATTCAAGACGACGTTGCCATTTTTATAGGTTAAATTTTTTTGAGTTCCAAAAGAGTGCAAAAACAAAATAAATTTAAGGGCAGTGTTCACAAAAGAAACATACATAATGTTTTGCCCTTAAGAAAAAAAGTATCAGTAGCTATTATTCCTAAAAAAATTTCAAAAAATAAAACGTTGGAGTTTTTAGAAAATTTAATTAAAAAAAGATTCAAAACAATGACACCATTTTTTATTGTTTTCAACGTTTTATTTTTGTTTTGAAAGACTGCAAATAACTGAATAAATTGAAAGAAAAGTTTTAAGAAAATAAAAAAAAAATTTTTCTGCCGAAGTTAGACTATAACTACTTATACAAATTTCTGGAAAAAAGGTGGGGAGCTCAAACTTTGGAAAAAATGAAACAAGAAAAACTTTCATATCTCCAAAAATTGCAAACAAGGAAATTTTTTGAAAATTATAATTTTTTTCATATTAAATATTATAATATATGCAGTCAGTTTATTATATTAGTAACTATTATTCCTAAAAATGTTAGAAGAAAGGGTGGGGATTTGAAGCTATTTTGTTTCTTTAAAAATCCAAAATAATGTTTGCCATTTTCATTGTTTTAAAACTTTTTTGTGGATTTTGAAAGATTGCGATAGACTGAATAAAATAAAGGGCAAGGGTAAGAAAAAATACAAAATGACTTTTTCGCTTGAAAAAAAAACCAAAAGGAAAATTAATGGTCAGTAGACTATACTTTCAGTATTATTCCTAAAATTTTCAACAAATGAAAAGTTGGGATTTTTAAGAATTTTTTTTTATTTTAATATAACGTTACCATTTTTTCTTAATTTTTTCGGGGATTTCGAAAGAGTGAAAAAAACTGAATGAACTGAAAGGTGGATTTAAAGAAAAGCAAAAATAATTTGTTTTCTACCGAAAAACAAAAAAATACCAAACGAAAAATTTATGGTATGGGTAGAGGTAGCCTATGTTACTGTAAAAAATTCAGAAAAAATGGGGGGGGGGTATTAAAAAAGGCTTAAAATAAAACAAGAAATACCTTTATATGTTCAAAAATAATTTCTCTTTTATATATTATATATATATTCAGTTGACTATATAAGTACCTGTTATATATAATATAAGCATTTTTTTCATTAAAACTCCAAAATAATTTTGCCGTTTTTATTCATTTAAAAAATTTTCTGTGGTTTTTGAAAGATTGCAAAAGACTGAACTAAATGAAAGTCAAGGGCTACAAAAAATGAAAAAAAATTTTCTCTTGAGAAATAAAGAAATACTTGACTGAAAATTAATTGTAATTAGATTGCAATGTCAGTATATATTCCGAAAAATTTAAAGAAATAAAAAGTTGAGTTTTTTAAAGAATTTTTTTAGCAAATCCAATATAACGTTAGAAAGAGTGCAATAAACTGAAAAAGCTTGTACATTGTAATTAATATTATATTATTATGTAATATTTTTACTATTCTTTCCCGTGATGGACTTTAAAATAAATGATAATGTTAAATCAAAGGAAATTTAGTTTCTAGATTAATACAGGATTCTTAATTATTTTACTTCAAATTAGATATAATTTCGGGTTAAAAAATATTTTTAATACAAAAAAACTCTTGAACATGAATTAATCGTTTGATCATCGTAACAGTTGAATTCTGTAAGAATAATCAATAAACACAATAAATAATTAACCCAGTTTTTCGGTATTTTTTGAAGAACAAATATCTTCCATGTAAACTCCGTTTCTCTCTTAAAATCTTTAGCTTTGATGAAAACCAGCAATGCTCAATTTCACATAAAACGAATACTTTTTCATTCGGGATAACAATATAAAAATTGTTTCCGGCATACTAATAAACATCTGCAATAGTTAAAATGTAAGGGTCGTGCTTCCTCATAAATTGATTTATTTGTTCACAATCCGAACATAAAAAGCTTCCCGGTTTTTTTTTAATGAGATTTTCTGAATAAGCTGTTGTAACATTGATGGGGAATTTCAATAGGCTAGGGTGCTTCCTCATAAATGTGCATTCTAAAGACAGTCGTAAATTTAAATCGTACACAATCTATTAAATTAGGCTACATTTAAAGGCGACAATCACATGAAATCCGGTAATACGACGATCGTAGATATTCTGGGAAATGCGGGTTTATAGTCCCCACATAAAAAAAGAGCCATAAAATTAAATGCCTTGAGGCGGCATTGTCAATTCCCTTCACTTATACATTTATATTTATACTACGAATCTACGGTTCAGTAGGAAATAATTATTCACTAACAGGCGCCGCGTGATGTCTGAAGGTGTAATTTCACAATATTTCCAGTTATTTCTATTTCAAATAAAGGCAAAAAAATGGTGAAAATGGCACCAGAAATATTTATGATAAAAGCTGAATGGTATATTACATGTCTTCTTTTATTGATGGGTAATCGATTGGAATTTGCATTTATAATCAAGATTCTGATTATGTATGTACGCTTGTTTTTATGTTTTAAGCAAGTGCTGAAAACTACTGATTCATTTATAATTTTATTATCGAAGCACAGGAAATACCAAAAGTATGACTAATATTTCCGTTGTAAAATCAAATGGCTTATATCGTGTGTTTAGAAGAAATATAATTTGAAGTAATAACATGCCTAATGAGGTGGGGTGAGTGGGGGGGGGGGGGGGGGGGGGGGGGGGGGGGGGGGGGGGGGGGGGGGGGGTCATGCAATACATTTTTCAAACTTCTTTATTATTCAATAATTTAATTTTAAAGGGGATTTAGTAAAAAATACATTATCTTGATAAAAATTGCAGATAGCTAGCCGCTTGATGGCTCTGCATATTCAGTTTTGTGATGCGAGGCTGTTCCATAATTCAATTTGTAATAAAATCGCTTTTACGCAAAAAATATTCTTTTAAATATTTTTAAAACTAATCAGTCTTGGCACATTGAAGTCATAGCCGGAAAATGGTAGAAAAAAATTTAATTTTCGATGACCATAAACTTTATTAGATTTTTTTTATTATCTTTGTTTTCAAACAAAAATTTCTAGTTTCCTACGGGGTCGTCCATATACTACGTGGACAGTTGGACGAACGGGGGGGGGGGGGGGGGGGGGGGGGGGGGGGGGGGGGGTGACAACAGTCCACGTGGACTCGCGTTCTCCTGAATTTGCGGGCTTTTTTCATAAAATTATATAAAACTCAGAAAAATATTCACAAATATTTGTTTGTACTATACCTATTGCTATTAACTTATGTTTTCAAAAAAAAAGAGAAAAGAATTTGCAGCCAATTCACTGCTCCTGTTGGCTTTCTTTCTCTTGAATATCCAGAATATTCATATTTTCATTATATATTAAAAAGTCCACTTAGACCTAATGTTTTGTAAGTATTAAAAATAACAGCAGTGTTTATTAAAACTATTATTCTTTAGTCAATAAATTATCAAAATTCCTGTTTGTTTATGACAATCAACACAATTTTTTTCCTTTTTCTTAAAAAAACAAATATGAAAAAATCTAACTATTTTTAATAAATTGTAATTCTTTTCAATTGGAAAGCCCACTATTAAATTTCTGGTTAAGAAATAAACTTTTTCTGTTTGAAGTTTAATTTTTTGTGGCTGATTCTAAACCAATATATTTAGATTATTACTCAAAAATTCAAAAATTTTGTTTAAAAGTCATCCTTCTTAGTTTAAAATTCAACTGTTTAGTTCAAGAATTCGTCTTTGGCCTTGAAAATTTAACAGCTTGATTAGATTTTTTTTTATTTCTTGGCTAACAATTGTGTTGTTACAGATTTTCTATTGTCTTGAACATTTGTCCTTTTGGTTTCAAATTCATCTTTTTTTTTAGAAATTTTATCGTTTTGTGTTAAAAATGCAAGCGTCTGGTTAAGGTATAGTTGTGGTGCCAAAAGTCAGATATCTGAAAATAATAGTTTTTCTATGATTTTAAGAATAGAAATATTATAACTGATGTCATTTTTAATAAAAACCATTATTTATCATGAAAAATGTTTAAATAAAAACAATAATTTTAACCATGTTTTTTGCAATTAAATTTTTTCTAACTGTCGTTTTTTGCCAAATTTTGAAAAATGATTTAATTTTTAAAAATGCAGCTTATTTTTTCGAGAAAACATTCTCTACATCTCGACTGTTTCCATTTTTGAGAGTAAATTTTTCTATTCAATTTCAAAAAAACATGCATAAAATTATTGTTTTTTTTTTAATTTCAATATTTTGCATAACAAATAATGTTTTTTATTTTAAATTACATCAATTACAATATTTTGATTCTTAAGATCATAGAAAAACTATTTTTTTCATATATCTGACTGTTGGCAGGGAAACTACTCGTACTTTAACTGGTTAAAAATTCACTTTATTTTTGAAAAATTACATTTACGGTTAAGAATTCAACTTTTTGGTCAAAAGCTAAAGTGATTTATTAAAAATTCATTCTTTTAGTTAATGTTTTTTGTAGAAAATTCAACTATTTTATATGAAAATTAATTTATTTAATTGAAAGTTTATATTTTTTTATTTAAAAATTCAGCATTTTTTGCTTAAAATTAATTTATTTTGGTGAAAACCATATTTTTGGTAGGAAACTTGGCTGAAAATTTAACTATTTAGTTGAAAATATCGACTTTTTCTTAAAATTTTTAGGAAATCCTGCAAATTTAAGAAAAAATCCTTAAAATCTTCCGAGACATTTTTTTAACAATTTTGAAAATTTTGAAAATGTTTTTAAACATTCTATTGAACTGATTGGTCAAAATAAAAAAATTATTTTCAATTTACCTAGGAATCTTAAGAAAATATTTTTATTCTTTTGAAGCCTTTTACAATTCTTAAAAACCTTCTAAATATTTTGTTTGAAATCTGAAAAATCTACATTTTTGTTTTAAATCAAGCTGTGGACATTCGCACAGAAATTTTCGTACAAATAGCTGCATTTTCTCTGTACACACACTTCGTTTCTATTATTTCAAATCATTTCAAGTACAATTGTTGTTTATAAAACCGAATTTAAAGGAATTTTTTTCAATTCACAGGATCTTCTCAAATTTGTAGGAAATCCTTCTAATTTAAGAACTGTTAAGTTAAAAAATTTAAATTAATTTCTTGATTCTTTAATTTAGAGTATTGAAAATGTTAAGGTGGATTTGCATATTTTTAAATTAATCTGAATATTTGAACTCTATAAATGATAAAAGTTCAAAATGCTAAATTTTGCAGTTCCACTTTGAATGATTTAATTGGTTCTTTATTGTTTATTACTTTAAATGGAAATATGTTTAGAATAGACTTCGACTTAAAAAATGTTTTTGACGTGAAAAATGTTTGTGGACCAAGAAAAAACTAGGAAATGACCGACGATTTTTTTCTTCGATTAAAACGGGCACCCTGCTCACTAAATGACCGACAAAAATTAATTGGTAAAAATTATTATTTAGTTCAGAAAAAATTTGAATAATTAATATATAAAAGAGCCGTTTTTTACTTGTCTCCCCCCCCCCCCCTGAGAGAAAAATTGGAGTACACCCATTTTCGTTCGATATGTCACGTAATCTTCATACTCTGTCTTGTCAAGCTCCTGAGCAGTGAGCTGGAAAACCTGTGACACAATTCAACATCACATGGTATGTATAGGACAGAGCGAAGATACATTTGAACCTTCCCGGGGGGATTTTCTGACTCAGAATCTCACTCCCTCCAGACTTCCTTCGTTAGTGTTCAGTACGTGACAGAATTGTTCGAATCGGACAGAAATTTACGACGGAAAGTACCTGGAGAACGTCGATGATCCTGATTAAAAAGTTTGCCGTCGAAATTGCAATTTCGAAGTTTCAATTATCATGGAATGCAGACTGATAATTAAATATACAAATTTATTATTATTTATTATTTGATAATAATGGAAGGTTTTATTTGTATTGTTTAGTTAAATTTAAATACGTGAATTTTTGTGATTTCTTGTGTTAACGTTCGAATAATTTCACTTTGCGAACCTTTCAAAGCGCATTCAGTTTGAGTTTCCAATTAAATTTCACAGTACAATTGAAAATGGTATAAAATATTTAATTATTGACGATTGTGTTGATGGAATTGTTAATCGAGCGATTCGCTTTTTTCAATAATGGTTGAGCGTCAAATTGATGCAGTGGAACAGGTAGCTTGTTGTACTGGAAATAATTTGGTTTTCATAATTCCGGAATAATTTCCAGATCCGTTGTGGAATAATCGGAAAGTGTCGCTTTTTAAAGAATTATTCATGATTATCGAGACATAAACTTTGCAATTCTGTTTATTTTTCACGTGTTTTTACAATTTAGGTGAAAAAAATGCCAGCGAAATTCCTAATATGACCGTTCACCTAATTTAAACTGAATTTTTGGATGGACCTATTAATTTTTAATGTTAAATTGGTGATCAGATTGTATTTTTTTTATTTCATAATGATGATTAATAATATGAAGATTTGGAAAACCAAATCGTTTCGTCTTACGGGAACATCAAAAGTAAAACAAAAAGATCAATTAGTAATATAAAACAAAAAAAACACAGGATTGTAAAATAAAAACGCAAGCCGAAACGGAAAATTCGAGTCAATTTGCAAGACAAAAATAAAAACATTAACATTATAAGAAGTCCTTCAAAATTCAAGAGAGTTAAATGTTTGGCTAATGTTCAAAATTTTAGTCTGTAAGTTAACAGAAATATTACGCTAACTAATATGTTAATATTCAAGGGGGCGGCTCAACCGGTAAACCGGAAATTTATTAAAGAACCGAGAATTTACTTATGATCTGATCGCAGTAATATTCAACTTTACATTATTTAAATCATTTTTTTCAATTTGGAAAAGTGATTTTTACTTTGTCTATAGTCTTAGGATATATAAGTGTGTTTATTAGGTTGATGCGTTTACTTATTTAAAAATTCAACTACTTGATAAAAAGTTACAGTTATTAAAAATCAATTTTTTATCTGAAAATTTAACCATTCCATTAGAAAATTGAACTATTTTCTTGAAAATACTTTTTTTGTGAAGAATTAGATTTTTAAGAGAAAATTGAACTATTCTATTTTTGGTTGAAAATTTATTTTCTCTCTCGTTTAAATTGTTATTTTTCTCTCTAATGAGCCGAAAAATTAGGTAGTTTAGAAGTATGTTTTTTATATTGTAAATCCTTTTCATGTTTTTTTTATCATACAAAATTTTTTCATAAGAAAGTATATTTTTGTTCGGTATTAAATGCAAAATTTATCTTTTTTAAATGAAATTTCAACTATTTGGCTGAAAACTAACATTTCTCACTTAAAAATTCAACTATTTGTTTGAAAATGTATGAAAAAATGTGGAAAATCCATCTTTTTTATAGAAAATTGATCTTTCTTGTCGGTTAAAATATATTTTTCAAGTTGGAAATAAAATTTCTTGGTTAAAATTTGAGATTTTTGTTGAAAATTAATTAATTTTTTAAGATCAATAATTTTAATTTAAAATTCAATTCTTAAGTTGAAAAATAAGCTATTTGACTAAAAAATTGTTTTTACTTTCGATCAAAAGGAATTTTTCCCGAAAATTTAACTATTTTGTTGAAAATTTGTTTATTTTTTGGTTGAAAATGATTATTTTTTCTTACTGAAAATGTAAGTTATGCCAGTTAAATATCCCATAATATTAAAAAACTCATTTCTTAAAAACTTTTTTAAGCATTTCTAAAAAACTCAACTTTTTGGTTGAAAATTCATCTTTTTGGTATAATGTTCGATTATTTTATTGAAATATTCATCATTTTAGTTGAATATTTTAGAGTCTTAGTTATCAAATTCGTCGGGTTGGCTCAACATTACTTTTTTTATACTTAAAATTCAATTATTTAAGTTTTGTTTCACGATTTATCTTTTATTCAGTATAAATTAATTTCTTCTTGTTTAAAAATTCAACTATTTCAGTTAAAGACTCATTGATTTTGTAGAAATTTCATATTTTTGGTTTAAAATTTAACTATTTCAGTTGAAAATTCATCTTTATGTTTGAAAATTCAAGTATTTCAATTAAATAGTCATCACTTTAGTTAAAATTTTATCCTTTTGGTTTGAAATTGAACTATTCTAACTAATTTTTCTAACTGGAAGTTTAACTTTTCCATTTTCGTTAAAAATTGATATTTTTTAGTAGAAAATGTAAATATTTGTTTCAAAATTCAGCTATTTTGAAATTTTTCGCTTTGTTGTGTTGAAGGCTTTTCAGAATGAACGTGGTAAATGAAAATAAATGTTTGAGTTTTACGACAAGTATGATTATTTTTATTTTTATTGATAAGGAAAATTGAAAAAATTTACTGGAAAACCCCGGTATTTAAATTTCCAATTTCACAGTCACTTTTGTGTTCATCAATTCTAGTTTTTATCTTTTCCCAGTTTCACCTATGTAAACTTTATTGCAGTATTTGAATTTTATCAAATAAATAACACCAGACAAATGTTCAATGTCATCACTGTTTTTTTCTTCAATAAATAATTATCTAAAGTATTGATTACTATTTTAAAAATATACATAATTAATAATTTAAAAAAAATAATTTCCTCAAGCGTTTAGACAGACCTTATATGTACGGTAAAGTAACTTTAAAATACAATTTATTTTAACTATCAAACCATTTGTTTTTCCCACTACTATTATACATCTCATGAATGCCTTCAGTAATAATGTAAAATACCAAATGAAGAGGATAATTATTATATACTATTGTGTTTTTCAATTGATTTGAATTTTCTTTTTTAAATTGAATGTGACTCAATTTAATATATA
>NC_046663.1:59278339-59281785 GCF_010883055.1 Belonocnema kinseyi | reverse complement strand
ACAAATTTTATAAAAAAATAAATTATGTGAATTATAATTCTGATACCTCTGAGACCAAGAAGGTTTTTTATACCAATTTTTTAATAAATGATTCCTAGTTATTTTTTTTAAATACTAATTTAAAATAAGTTTTTCTTCAATGAAATCTAAAGAAAGATCTAGTGAGGTGCTATCCAATAACGGCACAACATCTACTAACTATTGAATGGGTTTTATGTACATTAATATTTTTTATAATATCTTCAAGTTCCCAAATATTTTTTATAAACGACCTAGTGTTTATAGAAATTGGTTTAAAAAGATTTGAAACATATTTAAGTGAATTGTAAGTAGTAGAATCAACTGTGGAAACAATGAATCTCGAAGTTAAATTTGGTTTGTGGACCTTTGGGTTTTCAACTTTCTTCTTATAGTGATCTCTATTAGCTTCAAAAGTTGAATTTTCCAGTGTTTAATGATAATGATTAAAAGTTTAATCATTCATGTTATTGAAATTTAACCTAGAAAATTCAGGCCAAGTCCAATTACAAAAAAATACCAAATTTTAACTGAACATGCACGTCATCATTTTTAGTTCTATTTGTTCAAGAATTTATTACACCTGCATTAGTTGAAAAAATTTAATTAAATTTACTAAAGGGAAAAATTTCTCTGTCTGTTTTATGAACAACACTCATTTCCTAAACTGCTGTACCTGAGGAATTTATAATTGTATATTTGTGTAATAATTTGATATTGTATGCCATTTTAATTTTCAGGGGCTTTTTTTGCGCTCGGCGACAACAAAATATTCAGCAGTGCTATTTTTAGATATGTTTAATAATTTGAAAAAACGTATATAAAATATCTAAATAAAAATGTATGAATGATGGGTAGCAATAATTTGTTCTAATGAAAAAAATTGATTAAATGAGTTTAAGTTCAATTATCTCATTTATCTATCGCCACCTTGAATTTTTTTAAAAATAATATTATTTTATTATCCTTATTTTGCTCTGTGAATAATAGTATCACTAAAATGTGAGAATTTGATTGTTATATTTTTAAAAATTTAATTTCATCTTGTTGCGAACTTCACTTTACTTAAACTTGAGACTGTTAGTTAATGCAAGTTATTTTTAATTTTTTTCTGCAGTTCAGATTTATCATTGATATCACTTTTAATTACGTAGTAAACCCACATTTAATTGAGTAGTAAAACCACACAAAAAAAACGATGTAGGAACCTGGACAAGTAAAATTAATTGAATTATTGAAATCAAAGTTGGTAAAATCCAATGTCATTTTTGAAAAGTGTTCATTTTTTTTTTCAAAAAGTAGATATATCCGTTTGTTATCAAAAATTGGTTCCTTGTAAAAAATTGCTACGTACAAAAATATCTTCTTACAGGTTTGTATTCTCACTTCGTCTTCTTAAAATCTTAAAAGGCCTGGTTTTTCGATTTTATTACCATTTTTTTTAATGTTTCTTGTTCTGGATAAAATTATTTTAAGTACACAAATTAGAAATGTACTCATACACAAATGTTTTTCAACACTTGGAACTTTTTATCATGAACTGATAACTTTTGAAAACAATATCATCAGCCAATTCGAATAATAATATTTATTAAGTTGTCGTAATTTTTTCTCTCTTATAAGGGAAAAACTGATTTTTTACTTAAAAAAAAAACAGTTTTCAAGAAAACGAAGTTACATTAAAAATTAATATGAAGGGGGTCTTTGTAGTAATTTTTCCAAGGAACCATTTTACTTTCCTAAAATTTTTCATACCTCGCCTCGATTTCGAGAGAAAATCCGAATTTTTAAAATTAAAAATGCTGTCTTTTTCAACAGATTGTACGTAGCTTTTTTTGCGAAAAATAGTTGTAACGCATCCCAGATATAAAATCAAGATAAATATTCTTGATCTTAAAAAAGATTAAATTAAAAAAAAATTGTAATTCCTTTTTCATTACGTGTGATAAAAATCATAACTGTTTTTCAATTGTTTTTTGTCAAGTTCCTGACTGGTAGATGTTTTTGATGTTCCTATTGGAAAATGGTTAAGATATTTTGTAGGATTTTTCAATAGCTATAATTTCTTTTTAAGACTTTTTTCGCATTTTGCGTCGTTTGTTTCAAATTTTGAATGCTGTGGTGTCAAATTTCGGATCATTCTGATACTTTCTCAATCATAAATAATGAGAATGTAATAAATTATTAAAAAGTTGTATTTTTTTGGTGAATAACTTTTCTCTATCAATTCGTTTTCGTACCTTTTTGTCGTTTTTTCGCAAATTTTTTATTTTTACTTTTAATGACATTTTTATGATTAAAACTAAAACTAAGCGCCCTTTCAAAAATTGATTCATAACAAATTTATAGCTCTTTTTCTGGTAAACAATTTTTATTAAATCATTTTTTTTTCGTAACTTGTCTCATGTTTTCACATTCGTTTTCAAGATTATTTTTCTCGAATAAAACCAAAACTACACGTCTTATAAAGAAGGGATGGTCAAAAAATTTGTTGATCTTTTTTTGGGATCACAATTTTTGTTTATTCATTTTTTTTCGTATCTTGCATAGTTGTTATGGTAATCTTACAAGGGCTATCAAAAAACAATGTTTTTCTTTGCTTGACTTTTTTCATATCGTGCTTTATTTGGCTTAACATTTTTATTTTCGACTGATTTTTTCAGTTTTATAAATTGAGTCTGATTTTTAAATTAGGACTTCCATTTTTTTATAAATAAACAAACATGAGGACAATATGGTCATTTTCTCTATTTGACGTTCCCGGTGCTCGTCAATAACAAAATAAAGGTTGAAATCGTCTAAGTTTTATAATATTAGTTCAAGATACTTCAATTTTATATAATAATAAAAAAAATGTATGAACAATTTATTTGTTGAAAGAATTTTATTTACGATTTTTCATAACTTTACGTTTTTAAAGTTATATTGCAAGAAATTTTGATGACAACAATATAATGACGAAGACATTTATGTGTGAGATGATTTTTGTAATATTATAAACAAATTTATTAAAGAACCGCATTAATCAGGCATTTTTCGACAGAAAGAATTGTTTTCTTTCCATATCATTTTTCTAAATTAGTAACTTTATTATAATTTCGGAAAAAATTCATAACTTATTGATTAATTTTGTGAATTTTCTAAACAATATTAATAAACAAATTCATTATTGGGGCATCTATCGACGGAAAAATTCTTTTTTTGTGTTCGATGGCAGAATTTTAATTTGGATTTTCAGAATAAATTCAGCATCATTCATGATTAGTTGATAAATCTTATTATTTTTTTTAAACGAATTCAACAAACAAATACATTATTCGGGCATCTGTGGATGAAAAACTTTGCTTTTTTTTTGAGTGTGAGTCTTTTTATTGGAAACTTCATGATAATTTCAATAAAAATCATAATTAGTTGACGAATTTTATATA
>NC_046663.1:59263339-59278239 GCF_010883055.1 Belonocnema kinseyi | reverse complement strand
ATGAAATAAATGCATTATTCTGAATCAGCCTTATTAAAAGAGTAAAAGTAATGAGAAACTTAAACTGAAAGAACTGACCTAAAAAAATACTTTTCCCTCGAAAGATGCCCAAATAATGCATTATTAACTTAAATTTGTTTTTTTTTAATATATAATTTATTAACTAATTATGAATTTTCCTGAAATTATCATGAAGTTCCCGAATAAAAAGACTGTAATCGAAGAAAAAACAATATTTCCGTCCACAGATGCCTAAATTATGTACTTTTTGGTTAAAATCGTTTAAAAAAATCATAAAATTGATCATCTAATTATGAATGTATCTGAATTTATAATGAAGATCCCAATTAAAAAGTCTGGCATAAAAAAATTTCGTTGACAGATGTCCTAATAATGCATTTATTTATTTGAATTGTTTAAAAAAATCATAAGATTGATCAATGAGTTACGAATTTGTCTGAAATTATCATGACATTTCTAGTTGAAAAAGTTGTCATGAAAAAACCCAATTTTTCCTTCGAAAAAATGCCTTATATATGCATTTGTTTATTAAATTTGTTTAGACAATCATAAAATTTATCAAATAGTTATGAATGTTGCTGAAATTGTCATGAGCTTCCCAACTGAAAGGACTGGTGTAGAAAAAGCCGAAATTTTCTGCCGATAAATCGTTGAATAATGCATTTGCTTATTGAATTTATTTATATTATTAACAATAATAATCTCAAGAAGAAATGTATTCATAATTATATCGTTTTTGTGACGATTTCTTGTAATATAAATAGAAAAATATAAAAAAAAATCAAATCAATAAAATTTAAAAAATCAAATAGAAAAAATTGCCATTTATTTCATCATATTTGTTTATTTATAAGAAACATTTGAAGCCTATTTTAAAAATCAGACTCGACAACTCTCCTAGAAATCTTGTCAACTTTTTTTTCAATTTTTTTTTTGACAAAATAGTCCAAACTTGTCGGCTGTACGTTATTTTGAACGAAAAAAGTAATTTTTCCCCACTTTGGGACGGCCGGCCAGACGGACAGACATAACCCATCGTAAAAACTTGATTTTCGGATTCAGGGTGTCCCAAAACGTGGAGATCCGTTGAAAAACTGTAGTGTCAAATTTCGGACAATTCCAATACTTTCTCAAGCATAAAAGATGAGAATGTAATAAAGTCAATAAACCATTACCATTAATTTGTTTATCTTTACAGGAAAGATGAACAGCGTCAAGAATGGAATGTGACGAATGCGGAGGGAGTGTGTAAGGTAAGATACTGACATATTTTGAGTATGAATTCTTGATGGGGACGAATGTCAGCACGGTTAGCAGATAGCAGACAGCATACGAAAAATAACCCCCGTCCAGGGACTGGACAATAAATTCCAGCTGGTAACAATGGTAACGCATGGCTCGTACGGTATGAGTTACCGCATTGAGATTTCCGGCTTCTTATCCCACGCGCTACCATTTTACTACGGGTGGTAAACTGACATCGTCGTCCTTACAGTGCGTGTGTGATATTTTAGCTGTCTATGGAGCAGGATGAGGGGCAAATGCGTTATATAAATGGGATGTCATTCATACCCGCTGGCTTCCCTTGATTCTGATTCATACCTGCCGCGCCGTCTCTTCGCTCGCATACGATCGCATTTAAACAAAAGTGGGCATACCTGATCTATACGCCTTTATTTTACATACGGCTCACATCGAGCAACCCTCGTTTCCACTAACTCGACGTGACATTTATCGACGCCCCCATTGTACGAATTTTTAATTAGGCGCCACCGATAAAAGCAGGTTTACATAATCCGCCGGTACCATTATATTACTCCTCCGCTCGCTGAGTTTTCATCCTTTCACACTTCAAGTGGGCGCAAGAGTTTTAGATTTATGGGAGCGTTCCTTCACAGGGATAGGTAACACATTTCCAAATTTTTTGTCGAATACGCAAAAAGAGTAGAGACTGCTTTTGAATACATCTGTAAAATAATAGATGTTGGTTCTGCTTTGGCCTTAGGTCTAGAATTGATGAAGATGAACGAATGAACTAATATAAGTACATCAAACTCTCGCTTTTAGTCAAGTGTCGGGGGTTGCACTCAAATATCCTTGGACTGATTTCAGGAGGATCCAAACGTAAACAGTGAGGATCGCCTGACTCGTTTTCAATTGGAATAAATATATATGGTATAATCTCGCAACCGCTCTCGCCCTGCTCCCCTGAGAAACTGCATGAGTCAGCAGTTCCAGGAAGGCTGAAAACGGGGTGACTGAAAGCGAGAGTTTGGTGTACTTATGTTAGTTCTGTACAGAATTTGGTATTTTTTTCACCATGACTTGCACCGTTGACTTGCCCCCCCCCCCTCAACCCTCGAAAGTAACCTAGCCTTTAGGTAAAACCTGATGTTACGTTTATAGACAGTTAAGTTGCCAATATGCCTACATTATCTACGTGATCATGTAGTGAATTATAAACTTCAGTAATAAATCAAGAATTAAAATCCAGTTAATCTGGGTATTATTAGATTGTTGAACTGAGAAAGGTAAATTTTTCACAAAAAATGGAATAGTTAGACTTCTGATTTAAAAAAAGAATTTTTATTTTGGAAAAAAACTAATTTTCCACCAAATGGTTGATTATTTTTACTAAATTATTGATCTTTCAAGATAAAATGACTAATTTTGTGTACAAAAAATTAGAATTATCAAATGGAAAATATGAAATTCAGATAAAACGGTTAAATTCATATCAAAAGAGACAAATTTCCAACAAAATACAAGAACCCTTAATCCAAAAGTTGAATTTTGAACTAAACTAGAATAATTTTAATAAAGAAAACGATTTTTTATCAAAACAGTTCAATTTTAACAAAAAGTGGAATTTTCACTTAAAAAAGAAGCATTTTTGATCAAAAACGAAATACTTAAATTTCAATTACTAAAGTAATTTTTCAATAAAATTCAAGAATTTTCAACAAAAAAGTTGAATTTTTAAGAAAGAAAGAAAAATTCCTTTTTTAATTTTTAAGAACGTATTTCAGTTTTTTAATTTAATTGTTAAATTTGTAATTAAAAAGAAAATTTTTTAAGCAAATGACTAATTTTATATAAAAAAAAAGAATTTTTAACAAAATTCCAGACTTCTCAACCATGAACTTGTATAAATAAGAAAGATATTTTTTAATCCTTAAGAAGGTAGTTTAACTTCAAACCTAGTTGTTAAATTTATTGCTCAAAAGATGAATTTGTAAACAAAAAGATTAATTTTCTGTCAAAAAAGACGAATTTTTAACACTCTTCAAGTATTTTCAACCAAAAAGTTAAATTTTCAACTAAAAGGAAAAAAGAATTTTTTAACAAAAAGATTAATTTACTGCCAAAAAGAAGAATTTTGAACCAAAAAGTTGAATTTTCAACTAAAAAAGAATAAAGAATTTTTAAACAAAAAGATTAATTTATTACCAAAAAAGACGAATTGTAAACAAAATTCAAGAATTTTGAACCAAAAAGTTGAATTGTCAACTAAAAAAGAAAGAAGAATTTTGAAACAAAAAGATTAATTTACTTCCAAAAAAGACGAATTTTTAATGAAATTCACGAATTCTCAAACAAAAAGTTGAATTTTCAACTAAAAACAAAAAATTTTTGTCAAAAAGATTAAGTTTCTACCAAAATAATTTCTCATCTGGAAACGTACTTTTTTCGTGCTTTTATTACTTTTGAATAAAAAATATGCGGTTCCTTATAGGGTCGTTTCAAGGTTGAACTTTTTGGTGAAGTATGTTGTCATCCAGTCCGTATATTTTTATCGATGCAGAAGCCGCTCATCTCTTCTTGAATCATTTAAGCTAGTAAAATAACCAAAAACGCGTCGGCATGCATAATAAAATTATTCTCACTTCGTTTAGGCGGTCCCATACTTCTTTACGCATTTAAATTGCCAAATTATTAATATCATTCTTGTCTAGATGTCGAATAATTTTTTATTCGGATTAAGGATTGTGTTTGTAAATAATTAAATATGCCTCTGTTTTAGAGCCCGGTTAATGTGCGATCATAATTTAACAACTTTTATTAAAAATTAAAATCCTGATCAAGGTCTTGCCAATGTCTCTTCATAATAAATATGGCCAATTATGGAAAGTTTTGCAAGGTATTATCGTAACTATTCGAATATTGAATTTACAACTAGGATACATACGGTATATATGACTTTCCTCGAAAATTACCAAATTCCATTATGTGAAAAGTTTGCGAGCAGCAACACGTGTAACGATAGATTGTTTTTCTGTAATAATTAGTTAGAGTTTGAATAATGTTGCTGGAAGTTCTAGAAAATTAAATGTTGTGATTATTGTGATAAAAGGCATTATTACCATTGTTACAATTTTCTCAGGTTTTGAAAATGAATTATTTCAATAAAAAGCATGTCCTTTTTAAGTACAAAATGAGTTTATAATATCATGGTATATTATGATTAAAGTTTTATTGTCTGATCTAAAATTAACAGTGCCTTAATTGATTTTCAGCAAGACAGGTATAAAATTCATATTTCCAAAGATTTCACAAAGATTTTATAATTTCACAAATATTTCCAAATATTGAAAAAATATTTTTAATATTTCGCAGATTTCTGAAGGTTTCAGAAAATGTTTTCAAAGATTCCACAAGAACTTCAATTATTTCATAAAAATTTCACAGATATTACCAAATACTTTAAAAAGATAAAAAAATTTCCTAAAGATTTCACAAAGATTAGAAAGATTTCCCAAATGTTAAAAAAATTTCACAAAGATTTCGATCATGTTTACAATAAAGAAATATTTCAAATATTTACCAAAGGTTTCATAAAGGCATGAATGAGTTCCTAATGATTTCACAAAAGATTCCATAATTTCAAAAATGTTTCAAAAATATTTCAAATATTTCACAAAGGTTTTAATGATTTCGTAAACATTTCAAATATTTCGCAAAGATTTAAAGAATATCACACTATTATCCAATGCTTCAAAAATATTGCGCATATTTCACAAAGATTTCAATGATTTTCCAAGTAGTTCACAAAGACTTCAAATATTTAGCGAAGACTTCGGATAGTTTTAATGATTTCCCAAACATTTCATAAAGATTTCGGTTAGATTTAAAAACCTCACAAAGACATAAATGTTTGCTTAAAGATTTCAAATATCTCGCAAAGATTTAAACAATTTCACCAATTTTATCCAATATTTAAAAAATAGCCTAAATATTCTACAAAGATTTTAATGATTTTCTAAATACTTTACAAAGACCTTAATAATTTCCCAAACATTTGAAAAATTTAAAAAATATACCACATACTTCAAACATATTTTAAATATATTATAAAGATTTCAATGATATTCCATCGATTTTCAAGATTTCACAAAGATTTCGGATAAATTAAAAAGATTTCACAAAGATTTAAATGATTTTTTAAACACTTAAAGCATTTTAAAAATATTATCAAGTATTTATACAATATTAGAAATATTTCGCAAAAATTTCAAATTTAAATGAATAAGTTAATTTTCTACTAAACTAGTTGAATTTTCAACCTAAAAAGACGAACTGTCAACCAAAAAGGATGTCTTTTAAACAAAATTGTTGAATTTACAAACAAATAATAAAATTCAGAACTAAAAAGGTATTCTTGTGGAGAAAGCATCTGCAAAAAAATTATAAATATAATTTAAACTAATTACTAACTAGAATATTATACCACGGTTATCGTAAAACTTTATTTTTAGATTTTTCTAATTTTCCATTGCCCAAAATTTCATTTTCCCTAACCAATGCTCAAGGACCAGAATCTTAAACTTATTAAATTTTAATCTATAATCCTTTATAAGCGAAATAAAACAATTTCGAATTAAAATCGAAAAGATTTCAAATTTATTTTACTTGACAGTTTAAAATTATAGAAATTCTCTGACTTTTACACGACTTTTGTTCTTTAAATCCCTGACTTTTCCCTAATCAATCAAATTTCCTGATTAAAAAAAAGTTGTTGTTAGCTAGGTTCGTTTTTTACTTTACAGGTTTGTTTGGCATGCGATGTACCCAAAAATGATGTTCATGAATAAAGTATCACCCTATTGTAAGAAATCATAACAAAATCTCTCGAACCCGCCGCTTACTACTGATAATTTATATTTCTGTTACCATTTAGGAATTTTAGGAACCTATAAAGGTTACTGAATTTCGTTTTCAGCATCGTATTTTCGTAAATTTCAGTTACTTTACGTAACGTAAATCTATCAGAATTTTCCAAACATTTCTAACAGTGATGCTGTATACTCGTCTGGTATATTAAAGTATTTTCTTTTATTGACGAAATCCCAGCTTATTTTTAGGACATATTCTTAATTGTTTGGAATATCACTGGTGGCAAACAATTCTTGCATCTAAAAAAATTGCTGAATGTTTTTTTGACAATTGTAGCATCATCCAATCATTCTTTGAAATTGCTCTTAAGCTCATTCTGGATTTTGTTTGCAGGATTTTTAATAACTTCATATATTCTAAAAGTTTTAGATTAGAATCCTACATAATTCTGGAAGTTAAATACGTTTCTATATTACCAGACAAATTAGCTCTGAGGTAATAAAATTCTTTATCAAAGATCTTTAGAGTTCTACTTTAAACACCCAAGATGTAATCAGTAAAGGGAGGATTCTCTTGTTGTAGGGCTTAGCAGAGTTACCCTCTGAGGATAGGATCTCTGTTATATTGTGTGAAATAATTTTTTTTGTATAGGTTCTCTAAACCTTATAACTTTTCAACAGATTATTTTCTGAGTCCATCTCCATAAGATTTAATTTTGAAAAAATATCCTTTTTTTTGTTTAAGAATTGTGTCGACGATATCTATAGTCTTTACAATATCCTTTTTGAGATGACTCATGCATTCTATTAAATCAATAATAATAATAATAATAATAATAATATTATAATAATAATTTTATTATTTTATTATATTATTATTATTTTATTATTTTATTCGGATAATAATTATTATCCGAAATTGGTATTATAAATATCTTATACCTAAAATTTGTCAGGATTCTTATGTACATAATTATTAGGTCTCTGTTTGTATTTTTGAATGTCCTGAATTGTCAAATTTCCTTTCGAACTTTAGTCAAATATTTGAATTTGGGGAAAGGCGTCTTCTAGCATCTATTATGTATATTACAATTTATGAAATGGAAAATCCATTGTCATTAATAATATATTTACAGTATACAATGGTTTGGCGTAATAATAATTTTGACTTTTAATCCATATCGTATTTGGACATAAGCCAGAACAGCTCGTTAAAATGTAGGAGAGCAGTGCTCGTCTATTTGAAAAAGCAACGTTTTATGCATAGGACGTTTTAATTAGAGATTCGCAACCGATAATTTAAATATTTCAGGACACTTTTAGTCGGGATGTCAATTATGAGGGCTGCAGAATATAAATAATAAAGTTAAATATGCGTTATATCCAGGGAATACAGAAAAAAGAAAATGTCAATTTACTACACTACCATGCAGTCTGTATGCATATTCATTTTTCAATGCATTTTTCAAAACTAAAATCAATTTAAAAGTTTATTTTCTAAACTTTATCCAAAACGTGGAATTTAAATCTTAAAGATAGCATTTTAAATACGAAAATGTAAATATAAATAGTAAAAATCTTAACCTTCGGAATATCAGATACCCAATTATTATTTTCCGCAAGTTTGTTCGTCATGACATTTTTCAGATATTTTTTGGTAACATTAAAAAGTTCCGGACTCCTTTTCATGTGTCAGTCTGGAATATAAAATCAAGTTTAGAGTTATTATTTTATGAACAAGTCAACTAAAAATAATTGGTCACCTGATATGTGGCTGTAAACCCTGAATGCAGTATAAGCAAGGAAAATGGCTAATAACGATGTTGAAAATTATTGTTTTCATAGATATTGAGGATTTAAAAATATTTTTCATGATTTAACTTGAGTTGACTGAATGAGTTTAAAAAAATGCTACCTATTTCATGAATCGTCTAAAATTATCCGTATTGTCAGAGCGTTACGTGCCGTGACGAAAGAGTCTATTGTGTTGAAAAAACCATGAAAACCATTCGCAAGAATATAGTTGTAAAAGAATAGTACTATATCAACTTCCGGCTAGTAAACCGTTTCCATTTAAAGACGATACAATATAATTTCTAAGAAAATCAGCCTTTTTCCATAATTGGAGAAACCAGTCGGTCACGGATGCACATAAATTAGCGCGAAACTCGAGACTATGCAGATTTTTTTTCGGATCGATCGAAAATCGCATATCAAATCTACCAGTCGCTTCTCTCGCACACTACAATAACGCATTGACTTTAAATGTCTGAGCGGGAATTCGGCGATAAATAAAAGCGGGTATCTTATATAGTTTGGCATGTAGATTAACCGAAATGAAAGAGGCTGATGTCGGCTCTGCTGATGCAGAAAAAACGTTAAGAGAAGTATAAAGGAAGCGACATAGCCATAAGGGGAAGTATGGGGTCAGTTTTTTCGTGAACCGAAAGAAGAAGTCTAAATGTCTAAAATACAGAGAATTTCGGAATCCACATTTTTATTTTCCTCAGCTCTACCTAAGTAGCTTGATATCCAGGACGCCGAGACAGTTCGTTAAAATTTTCTATTATCTTTTGGGCTTATTTTATAGATTTAATTCTATATAAATGCTGACACAAGACAACATTCAAAATTGTAAATTAGAATATCTCCTGAATCTCAAAAAAATTATTTAAATTAAAAATACTATTTAGAAAAGGCTATTGAAAAATGTGCGTCTGCATACTTTTGAGCAGTACTTTAAATTAGAAATAAAAAATCTGCTCTTTGTCTTTGTCTTTTTTCCACATTTTCACACAGAAACTTTAAGATTAAAAGTCAGAGCATCGAAAACTGTAATTTGGTGATTGTGATTTTTGGATAACAGCTTACCTCAATTATTTTTTTGCGTACCTCGTGCCTTAAAAAAAATGTTCTTTTTCATGTTATTTTTTACGATTAAAACAAAAACTACGACTTCCACAAAAACATAATTAATAAATAATTTATAGATGTTTTTTGGGTTCACAACTTTCGTGCATATATGTTTTATCGTACCTTTTGTCGTGTTTTCAAAAATTTAACTTTTTATTTTTAATGTTCTTTTTCAGGATTAAACCAAAAAAGACGGATTCTGTAAAAAAAGGATAAATAACAAATTTTTAACTCTTTTTTAGGCGAACAAATTTCTTTGCTTGTTTTTTTTTTCATTGCTTGTGCCGATTGTCTAAAAGATTTAATTTTTCTATTTTCAATGCTGTTTTTCACGAATAAGACCAAAACTACGTGTCCTGTCAAAAAGTGAATAATAAGAAATTTGTAGATCTTATTTTGGTGGACTTTTTGTCTATTAATTTTTTGTCATATCTTGTCCAGTTTGACTGCTATAACTCTGGTAATTTGTTTTTCATGGAAAAAAACTAATTAAGATAAATTCTTCGTCTTATCAAATACCATGAATAATCGTACACAAAATTTTCAAATTTTAAAAGAAGTAGTCTTAAAAACCTGTTTTTCGGATTCAGGGAGTCTCAAAACGTGGACATTTGGCGAAAATGGACGGGATCGAATTTTACACAAATCTAATACCTTCTCTGATGAGAATGTATTATAAAAACAAAAAGTGTTTTTTCATTGACTCAGGGTTTAGCTATGATCTAGAATTTTGTAACAAAAAAAGTAATCAATGAAGGCAAATAAATCTGAATTAATGACCACATTGTTTTATTTTTATATTTTTTCATTTTTGCTTTATAAAGAATTTCAATACAACATATTGGAAACTGGACATATCTAACATCAACATGTGGTGAATGGGTATTAAAAATGTTTAAAATTTGATAAATTTATACTTAAGATCTTCATGGTAAATAATATTGAATAAGTTGTAAAAGATTTAATTTTAAACTTCGATCCTGATTGATGAGAAATTCATGATAAAAGTATCAATGATTTAACTTATGTATCAGAGTGAAGACAATAATTATAATAAAATCGAATAATAAGAAAACAACAAAAAATTACAAAATTCCAAATCACTATAAAATGGTAAACATGAAAAATGTGGGTAAAATTATTTTCTGAAAAAAATATATACATGACCAATATAAAAAATTCTTCAACAAACTGTCTTAATGATTAACCTAAATTTATAAAAGAAACTAGTATAAGGTAGAGAGAAAAACTTTTAAACCCATAATATTGATAAATAATTAAAAAATGTGGAAAAAATACCAAATTGAAGTTTTGAAAATTCATTTGATCGATAATCATGCAAACAAATGAATTTTATATTTTTATTAGCCATTTATTCTATATTCTACACTTTTTAAACACATTACAATTTTATTTAGATGTGGTACTCCTCTAGTACGAAGTGAATTTTTACATTTTAAGTTCTTCCGATCAGTTGTTATAGAAAATGAATTTCTTGAATAATAATCCAAAACTGTTGTTAAAAAAAATTCCATGTTTGCAGTGATTATTTTACAATGTGTTGTAAAAATGCAACCATGACAGTCATCGCTGCCAACTATCAAAGACAATTTTAATACAAAAAACTGCTAATAAATTTATTTGGTTATGTCAGTAAAAGGCATGAACTTGCTTATTTATTTAAAAGTTGTTTGTTTGTAGAACGTAATAGTCTTTGGTCGCAACCTTAAATCAGAACAATTACTTTAATACTCAAGCTTAACCCATTGGCAATTTATTCATCTCATACCGAACGAAACTTCTTATGAAAACAAGTATAATGTATTTTCGATCAAAATGAGAAGAAATTAATCATCAGTCAGTTTTACAGTCAAGACTTTGATCAATCGAGTAAACCAGAGAATGAACAGTGAAAGCAATTCAATTCCTTAAAAAATGATCATCTATCAGCGGACAAAAATTTCCATTGTCATCTCAGAAACAATGTTTTCCAATTTTTCGTTAAAAAATAGCAAGTAAGTAGTGAAAGGGTTTATTATAAAACTAGTTTTCAATATCGCTGCTCAAGTACTCATGAAAAAAACTACAGAAATATTGCTTTAAAATCCAGTCACTTGATCCCATTACTCATTTTATACTGGTATTCAACTCATTCTGGTTTCCCTATATATTTCTTAAGCTGTCACAAATAAATGGTCGTTTTAATACCGAAAGCCAAAATTAATGCAGTTCATTCACTTTCTTGTACGTTTTTATACCACCCTAATAATAATCAAAGAAGAAAAAATGTTGTCAGCACAGTCCTTTCAATTTGGAATTGCAGACTTTGAAATGATAACTGTAGATAAAGTTAGAGTTAGACGAACCAGCACCCGATATTTCAGGGCTTTGGCCCTACTGTTGGACGAAAACGGGTGATGTCATGGCGAATTGGTTGCAGTCACGCCCAAATAGTATCGCTTTGTGTTCGGCCTTTTCGATCGCACCCCTTGGCAATTTCGTTTACGTGGACCAATGCTTACAATAGGGCACCACAAAGAGATGATCGGCTGCGCCAATAAAACCCCGGTTGCAGAAAAAATCGACTCGTGCGCTGGATTCTATCACGGGGATGAGTGCTTCTGCCAATAAAATAGGTACAGTAAATAGTACGCATACGCATAGCCATAGACTCATAGAGAGTATAGAATATTGCGACTGCAAAAGTTATTTGACGTCGCGTCGCTCTGAAGAAAATCCTGAGTAATCCGCGACGGTGATCATGTTTATCCACATTTTCAACTCTTTTACGATTCCAGAGATACGACTTTGTCGTTGCAGACTACCCTATTTCGAAACTGGTTGCACGAAAAAGGCGGGAAATGAGATTTTCAACGGTTAAATATAAATTTATGCGCTTTGCGAAACCAGAAATAAAGTTCGGACAACTTCGAAGGACAAATTGAAAATAAAAAAAAGTTTGACAAAAAAGTATTTTATTGTGCTGAAGAATACAGTTTTTTTATTGTGACTTTGAAATGAAGTTGTCAATTCATTCAAGAAAGTTGGTATTTTATTTTAGTTAAACTCAGAGTTGCTGGGGGATGGGAAAACTTGGGAATTAGGGAAAAGTAAGGGAATTTCGTAAGATAGGCAAAACTCAGAGATCTTGAAGAAAATAAATTTTAAAAGTCTATGAATTTCTGCCAGAAGCACTTTGAGTAAATGTAAAAAAAAAAATCCGGACTAATATATAGTCACTTTTCGTCGAATAAATTAACCCATGGGTTAACCATGCTTGACTACGGGTCTTTGGATACTTTTGTAATATTTTAGGGTATTTTTAAAGATTCTAAGGAATTTTTAAGACATTGAACTATTTTC
The DNA here is from genome assembly GCF_010883055.1 of Belonocnema kinseyi. NCBI lineage: Eukaryota > Metazoa > Arthropoda > Insecta > Hymenoptera > Cynipidae > Belonocnema > Belonocnema kinseyi. Next base: position 59,265,829 of record NC_046663.1, on the reverse strand, counting down.
CAGAATTGCTAAGCATTTGAAAATGATTTAACGAAAACTGAAAGAATTTTCATGGGGTTTTAAGGAATTTACTAGAATTTCAGAAGGTATAGAATGATTATATATAGAATCTGTAAAGTTTCACGATGTTTTAAAACATTTCAATCATTTTAAGGGATTTTAAAAGCTCTCAAGGTATTTCGACCCAATTTATAGGATTTCAGAAAATATAAGATTTTATAGAATTTCCAAAGGTTTTGAAGAATTTAAAGATTGTATGATATTTTAACAGGACCCAGGAAATTTTTTATTGATTTCAATAATTGGACAGGATTTTTTAAAATCTTTAAGATTTCATTTTATGGGATTCCAAAGAATTTGACAAACTGTAGAGTATTTTAAAAAAATCGAGGAATTTTGAAAAGCTTTCAAAAATGCAAAGGCCGTTAATAGAAGGATTTTAAATATTTTAGGGTATTCTAAAAGATTCCAAGACATTTTCAAGAGCTTTAAAAAGTTTAAAGAGAGGTCAAAAGATTTTAAAGAATTTAAACAATTTTAGAAAATATACAAAAATTTTCCAAGATACTTAAAATTTATATTAAAAATTAGAAGGGAACAATGTCAAAGGATTTTTAAAGATTTGAATCATTCAAAGAAAATTGAAAAAAATTTCATGGAATTTTAAGGAATTTTCTAGAATTTCGGAAGATATAGAATGATTTTATATAGAATCTGTACAGTTTTAGGATGTTTTAAAAGACCCTACTGGATTTTATAAGGTTTCCGAGGATTTCAAAGATTTTCAGGGATTTTAAAAGCCCTAAAAATATTTGGATAAAATTAACAGGATTTCAAAAAATATCAGATTTATAGAATTTTATGGGATTTTATAATATTTTAATTTATTTTATTGAATTTATTGACAAGAATTGAGGGACTTTTTACGACTTCAAAGACTTTCAAAGATTTTAAGATAGATTACAATAATTCTTTAGAAAAATTAAAGTTTCAAGGCATTTCGAATGATTTCGAAAGACTTAAACAATTTTATGGAATTTTAAATGTTTCCAAGTAATGTTTAATTAATTTGAATAACTTGAAGGGATGTCAAAGAATTGAAAAAACTTTAGGGTATTTTAAAAAAATTCCCAGGAATTTTTAAAAGCTTTTAAAAAAATTCAATGGATGAGAAGAGAAGGATTTCAAAGGATATGAAATATTTTAGGGTATTTTAAAAGATTTCATGATATTTTAAAGAGCTTTACAGAGTTTGAAAGGGAGTTCAAAAGATTTTAAAGGATTTCAAAAATTTTAGAAAATAAAGAAATTTCCCAAGATATTTTAAATTATTTTTAATAATTTAAAGAGATTTAAAAGAATTTGACATTTTTTAAGTTATACTATAATATTCCAAGGATTTTTCAAGACATGAAAAAAATTGCAATGTATTTCCCAGGATCTGAATAGTTTTAAGGGATTTGAAGGAATTTTCATACAACACCAAAGAATTTCCTACAATTTCGAAAGATGTGAAACGATTATGCAGGATTTATACGATTTTAAAATATTTAGAAAGATTCCAAGTGATTTCATTAAATTTCCTAGGATTTAAAAATTTAAGAAATTGAAATGAGATTAAAATCAAATTTAAAATCCTATTTATCGTCCAATAATCAATTTAATGTGCAGAATTCCTGAAAATAAAACTAAGAATCCAACGAATAAATTTGGAAAACCACTATACAATTTTTCTATTGCAATTTGAAAAAAGATAAAAATTTTCCTAAAAAAGAAGAAAACTCTTTTTTGACAAAAATAAAAAACAGGAAAGAAAAATGAGAAGGCAACCAACCAAATCCCCTTTCTTCTCTTTTTTATTTTATTATTATCAAATCACAATAGAAACGATTTTTTTTTAATCGATAACTTTGCGACACTCTTACAGCACCCTTTTCAAGGTACGCAAAATTTGAGCAGGCATCTTTTTTATATTTCCAAAAAAATAATTTTTTCTTTTCTTTTTCAGAAAAACTTGTATCTTTTTCTAAATTGCAATAAGAACATTTTATGCTGGTTGTACAAATTTGATTGTTGAATTCTTGGTTTAATTTGGAGGAATTCTGCACATTATATCTGATTTCATAAAATTTCAGCGGATTTTATTATCGAGGTTGTAACAATAAAGGACATTTCAAACAATTTATTTACAACAAATTAAGTAATTCATATAAAAATTTTAAGAGATTTCACAGATTATTTTCAATTTCTTTGAATTAATTTTTTATTAATTTTGAGTATTTGATCCATATTGACAATCGTACTGCAGAAGGATAGTACAATTTAGTACATTTATAGTACAATTTTCACGTTTCTTGTATTTATCTATATATTTAATAATTTATTATTCGAAACACGAGAGCCTGCATGAAAAAATGCATGGACATAAAAGAAGCTAGAGAAGTATGCCAGGACAGGAAAGTATGGCGGAAAATAGTTAATAAAAAGAGT
>NC_046663.1:59258191-59263239 GCF_010883055.1 Belonocnema kinseyi | reverse complement strand
AAAATCTCTATCCCATCCACACACTACTCCTTTCCCCTGCCGAGTGAGTCACGCCTACCCCGAAAGGGAAATGGCTTAATGGTGTAATAATAATAAATAATATTATTCAATATTAATCAAATGTTATCCATTCTAAAATCGGCTTTAAAGTAGTAACTAGCAATACATTTGCCAATTCATTTAGTAATAGCATTAACAATTCCGGTTATACATATAGTTATTGGTTGATTTAGGTGGTTATTCTTACACATTGAATTAAGAGATTTTTAACTAATTAACAGTAATCGATCGGCGCTATTTAAATTAGTATAAAATTTTTACCAATTAGTAGATTTCTACTAATTTAGATTAAGAGAGCAGTTAAACACGTATTGATAAACGTTAAAAGTTTGTTAATATATTTTAGCTATATACAACAATAATTCATTTGATATACAGTCGACGCTATTTACCTTGCCGCGGATGGGACCGTAGGGGAGTAATTTTCCTGAAAAGGATGTACCCCCACTCTCGAGTTTAATCTTGATGCGTGGTGCTTGATGCGAATTGTTTCGCTCGCTACGTACGTTGCCGCGCGCGGATCAGTGTTTACAAACAGTGAAAGTTCGATTTTCAGAATACATATTGTGAAAGTAAGTATCTCACATTTGGTTCCAAAAAATGTGAGTACATCGTTCTCTCGCAGAATTTACGAATTATTGATAAACCTTTGAATAAATTTGTCATACTTGAGGTGATCTCATGTGACAAGGAAATTATCGTAAGACATAAATATTATATGATTTCAAAATTCTTTTATAAGCCTCATTAACAAAGCCTATAATGACTTTTTGCACTTTAAAATTGCCCTAAAAGACCTAAACCATTGACGGCAACGTAAATAGCGAGCGAAACACTTCTCGGGTGCCGAGCCGTCGTGGTCGTGGAGGGGGAAGAGCTCGACCGAGAGTTAGGGGAAGTGGCAAGGTAAATAGCGTCCACTGTACATAAAAAAAGTCGACGCACAAAAAATATTTTGAGGGTAAAGAGCGCACTGAAATGTACCAAAAACTTATACCAAAAATTTAACATTTTAGGATAAATCACTGCTGAGGGGTCTGATAAAAATCTAAATATTCTTCATCATTTGTGAACCCGAAAGCCACAAAACGAATATAAAAAGTAAAAATATATTTTTATTGCACAATTTTCACATGTGAAAATGACAAGTGACTCATAAGACTTTTAACTTTTCAATATGTGATTTCGTTAACTGTCTCGAATGATATATTTGCGCAAAAAATGGTCTAAAAGTGAAAAGTCATTAGAAATAGCGGAAACGTAGTTCAACACTGTTTCCACGTAACTCTTTGCACAAAACTATTAGAGCATGTGAATGGAAAAAAGTTGGAACATTAACACGAGCGCAAAAGAGAAGCTCTAATTGGCGTAAAAACCTTGAAACGAAATAAAGGTGGTTCGATTCAGTGCTGATGGTCATTAACGAGAGTGAAGTTAAAAGCGTGTATTTGAAGTCGCATGTTTGATTTCTTAGTCCTGAAGCGACACACGGGTCTTTTTGTCAGGTATCGTTGCAGTTTCTGAGTTTGTCGTTCATGACATACACAGGTGTGGCGCACACGTACTTTTTCATACAAACGTTTCCTGTAACTTTTGACTTTAGCGAGGACTGGAGTTTTAGAAGTTACATGTCAGCGAGCACAAACCCACCTTCGAGGCTCTCAACACTACGAAACTTATCGTTAGTATGGGTGAGGTGTGAGGTGTGCCAACTGGAAGCGTATAAATTGGAGCCGTTGGCTGGAATAAAAAGAGGAAACAACTTTAAAAACTGCTTGCTCGACACCACTTGCCTTATTTTTTAATTCAACGAAAATCATAAAATACTTTTCTTGTGACTCTAGATCGGGTATTCGGGCGATTCCCGAATCACATCCTGTACCTGCTAAGTATACCTCCACTATCGCATCCAGCACGTTTAAACTATAGATATTTTAAATAAAAATTGTAAATTTTATTTTTCGGATTCCCGACGATAAAATTAGGCTGTTGTTTTTTTGGGCTCCATTTAAAAAATTTCCCAATGAGTTTAATACTCTAAAATTTAAAGATATTCAACTTTAAAGACGCGTAAATTTAATTTACATGAAAAAATTATTACAAAAAATCTTTGATAAAACTCAAACTATTCTTTTTTGGTTGTAAATTCAAGTATCTTCATAGAAAATGTACTCCTTATTTAAAACTCATATTTTGAAGTTAAAAAGTCAAACTGTTTTTTTTTTGGTAAAAATTCAACTATTTTGTTTTTAATTTGTCTCTTTCATTTGTAAATTCATCTATTCTGGACGAAATTGCATCTTTCTTGGCTAAAAATTCAACTTTATTTGTTTAATATGCGTCTTTTTGGTTTAAACATTATTTTTTTTTTAAAGTTTATATTTTTTGGTTAAAAAAGGCATATGTTTTTATTAAAATTATTCTGTTTTGTTGGAAAATTCTACTATTTTCTTGAAAATTCCTTATTTTTTTATTCTAAATTTAAAAAGAAAATTTATTCGTATTTTTTTATAGAAAAACTAATGTTTGTCGCAAATTAACTTTTACAGTTCAAAACTAATTAGTTCCGAAAAAAAGTAACTAGTTTGTAGAAAATTCGTTGTATTTTTGTTAAAAATTAATCTTCTTTGATAAAAATTCAATTTTTCTAGTTAAAAGTTAATTTGGTTGAAAATCTAACTATTTGGTTGACAAATCGAGTTTCCTCGAAAAAACTGATTTTTAAACTTAAAATTTAACTAATTCATTTATTAATTTTTCTTATGAAAATTCAATTATTGGTTCAAAATTCGTGTATTAAAAAGTCTTGTTTTTGGGTAGCAGATTATTCGTGTTATTGAAAACTTTATATTAATATTTATATTCAAACATTTGGTTTAAAATTTTTAATTTTTATTAAAAATTCAGATTTCTGGGTAGAGAATGTAACTATTTTGTACAAACCCCGACATTAATTTTGAAAATATTTAAAGAGATTTCCAAAATTGTCAAAAGAATAATCTGTCAGATTTACGGGTATTTTTTTAAATTTTGCAGATTTTATTAAAAATTGTAGGAAAAATTCGAATCATTTTCAAATATATTTGAAAGTTTTTAGAGAATTAAAAAATTATTCAAAAGGTGAAAAGATTTTTCAAATCATAAAAAATAAAATTATACATAAGACTTTTTTGAAGATTCCTATGAAAATTAAAAACAATTTTTTTACCTTAGCAAATTAATTTTAAGAGAATATTTAAGAAGGTTTCGAAAGATTTCCAATACTTAAAAAAAAATTAGAAAGTTTAAAGGCATTTTTTTATAAAACAAAACCAATTTTGGAAGAATAAATAATAAATGAACGATTGTTACTGTATAAACATTCGATTAAGTTTAAAATATATTTAGAAGTTTTAAAAGAAAAAAATAAATATACTTAAGATTCCTGTAAAAATTTTTTATGATTTTTCTTATTAAAAAATAATTTAAAAACAATATTTGAAAAGATTTTTAATCAATTTTTTAGGTATAAATAACAATTGAACAACTCGTAATTTTGTAAAAACTTAAAATAAAAATAATTTTACATTTCATTTGAAAATTGTTAATTAAAAAAAATGTAATCTTTCAAATTTTAATGAGTTTCACTAAAAATTGCTTAAAATGACATTACATTTTTTTTAATTAGTTGATTCATTTTTCATTCTATGGCATTAAAAATTATAGCGTGGATTTTTTTTTAATTTACGATTTGTACAATTAATAAAATTTAAAATGAGTTTATTTTGCAGTTTACCGATACTTAATTTAAAATTTGTTCTGAAGATTTTGGAATCAAATTTTGAAACTTTTTAAGCATTTTGAAAAGCTGAAGAATAAGAAATTAAAAAAAAGTATATATATACTTTATTATATAATTTCATGTTTTTACCGAAATTTTTAGGCTTTATGAGTTTGAATTGTTTCATTTAAATCGTGAAAAATTGTTAAGAACATATAAATATAACAATTTATATTTTCATGAACAAATTAGATGAATAAATTTCAAATTTTCGAAAACCAAGTACGAGTTCGTTCCTTCCATTCAAGTAACTTGAAATTAAGTTGAATGTTTCAGTTAGTCACAAATGTTAATAAAAATGTATAACTAAATATTTCTATGTACAATTATCATAGTTAAGTATTAATTATAAAATATTCCAGGAATTTTCACTGAGTGAATCTTAGCATGCAGTGTTATTATTCATTCCCAAACTAATTTGATTTAGAAATCGATTTTTTTTTCTATAGGTATAACTGCCCAAAATTTTAGATTCTCTTATTTGAACTGTACATAAAGATTAAAATTGTTATATTTCACCAATTATTATCAAAAATATATGAATTTTAGTAAGATTTGCATCAATTCAAAAAATTAAGGGAAATCCAACCTTGAAAATACGCCAAATTAAAATATTGAACTACAAAAACTATTTACAACCATGGTTGTGCTTAACTTTTCAATAATTTTGTTGATTAAACCTAATTCTCATATTAATATGTACATTGAATCAGCCTAATTGTACAATAATTTGAAATTCAAAGCCATAAAGGTTAATGAATTTTTAATTGAAAACGTTAAGAAATTGTGAAATGTGAAACTCCATATCTTTAGAATGTTTAGGTGGTAAAATTATTTTATTTCAAATTAAAAGGATTAACAGTTAAATCATTTTAAATTTACAGAAAATATTCCTGGACGAATTATTGAAAATTGATACATATAAAAATTGCAGTCAAATCTCACTTTTTAAACGTCTTAAAACTTGGGGATTTTTCAATGACCAGGTAAAAAATCTTCAAAACAGAATAAATTTAAATTCTAAAATCGAAGCCTTCCAAATTAGAGTAATATATAGACAAGCTATTAACAGAAACAAAGATTTGGGAAGTCCAAAGTGGGTTTATGCCAGGAAGGTCATGTACGGATCAAATATTTAGCTTACGGCAAATAACAGAAAAAAGTTTGA
>NC_046663.1:59212734-59258091 GCF_010883055.1 Belonocnema kinseyi | reverse complement strand
TGCCGAGTGAGTCACGCCTACCCCGAAAGGGAAATGGCTTAATGGTGTAATAATAATAATAATAATAATAATAATAATAATAATAATAATAATAATATGAATGAGCATTGCGAATGCAAATACAAAAAAAAACAGAAGATAAACTTTATATCTATTTCTGACGAAAGATTCTCTGCGACAACAATTAACTTCGCAGGATAAACTTTACACAAATATAGGTTAAACTTTCTTTTGTTTTTCCATGACAAACACATTTTTTTTAAAGAAGTAAAGTTGTATAAACAAAACTTTATCGCTCTAAAAAATTTCCTGCATTAAATTTTATTTTCAGTTTTTTCTGTGAAGGGTTTATAAGTACAATAAATGGATACTAATTTCAATATCGCAGGTATGCCCGCCTCTAATAGTCTAATCCGACGCGATATACTATGTATGCTTGGTTAAGGCAAGTGAGGGGTAGCAATATTGGGTTGTACTTAGCAGGTAAAGGATGCGAGTCAAGCGATGATCAGGTCATATTTAGTCAGCTTTGACACAGAACTGTCAAGAAGGATCGCCATTATTTTCCTGAGTCGAAATCCCTCAAAGAGTTGCTTCTTGCAAAGCAAAGAAAATTGGGCCCTCGAGGTTCAAACTGATGAACCGAACCCTTCCACCAATATTTTCTTTCAACAGGTCATAAATTTTCTCTCAATTTCCCATCGGAAAAATGGGATGTTCCTGAAAATGGTCAGTGGATCCTGGGTCAGGCTACACCTGTAGATTTTGGAGACCCCTACCCTACATATTACCAGATTATGAGGGTTGTTCCGGGCCAGGGAATTCCGGAAAGTGAAGGGAAGTTAGGGAATTTAAAACTGGTCAGGGAATCACAAGGAAAAATTGAATTAGTCAGGGAATTTACGATAAGTTGAAATTTAAGTTTTTAGGATTCTATATGACTGTTGTATAGACTTGAATGGGAAACCGGGGAAGATCGGGAATTTAATTAAAAACCGGGAATTCACTTCCCATCACAGTAAAATTCAAGTTATTATTATTTAAATTTTTAATAATTTTTGTTAATTTAGAAAAGTGGTTTCCACTTTATCTACAGTCACATATTTTTCAGGTATCTCAGTTTAGTCTTATTAAATCATAATTTATAATAGAGTTTTTATTTATTTAGAACTGAAACTAGTTGTTTGGAACTGTATGTACTTTGTGAAAAATTGGATTTTTCTGTATAAAATTAATCTTTTCGGTATAAAATTCCACTTATCCACTTGGAAATTCATCAGTTTCATTGAAAATTAATTCTTTCAACTGAAAATTTGAATGTCCATTTTTCGTTAATAATTTATCTTTTCTTGTTCAAAATTTAATAATATGGATGAAAATTTGTCTTTTTTAATTAAAAATTCAAACATATTTCATAAAAACTCGATTTTTTCGTTGAAAGTTTTCTTTTACTTTGAAAGTTAACCTTCTTAAGTTTGCAACTAAAATTACTTGGTTGAAAATTAAACTCTTTTGCTGAAAATTAATTTTGTTTGTTGGAAGATTCATCATTTTCATTAAAAATTCATTCCTTTAGTTGAAATATGAGCTATATTTTTAAATGTTTTTCCTTTAGATGTAACGGGATTTTTTTTGTCAAAAATTTGTGGATGTCGTGGAAAATTTGTGTCTTTTTCAGTTGAAAATTATTTTTTTTTAAAATGAAAATATAACTACCATTTCTGTTGGATGTTCCATATTTTTGAATAAAAAATCATCTTATTGGTTAAACATTATTTTTTTGGCTAAAAATTGAATTATTCAATGTTTGGTTGAAAACTGGTCTTATTAGTTGCGAATTCAGATTTTCTGGACAAAAATTCAATTATTTTAATTGAAGATTTATCATTTTAGTTAAAACTTCATTTTTATACGGTTTGAAATTCTTCCATTTCAATTAATGATTTACAATTTTAGTTTAAAATTCTGTTTTGTTTAACATTCATTTTTTGAACATAGAATTCAATTATTTGAGGTTTGATTGTCAATTTGTCTTTTTTAGTAAAAATTAATCTTTTTGTTTAAAATTTATATTTTTTAATGTGAAATTTAAGTAGTTGTTTCGAAATTAATTAATTTTGCAATTTTTGCTCTGTTGTGTTGAAGAATGATTGAATGAACGTCATGAATTAAAATCCATATATGCGTTTAGAGGCAAGTGTAAATATGTTACTTTTAGTTGACTGGGAAAATTGTAAAACTTGACCAAGAAAAAACGGAAAATGACAGGGAATTAGAAATCGTCCGCCCAATTGCCACCCTGAAATATGAGTAAGAATTATTGAGGTGACTGATGCAATAACTCGAAACGCGTAGAAGTATTGTCCACTCGGCAAATTATCGATAAAACAAGTTACAAATTGTCAAACAAAATATACCTTCGTATTCAGCTGGAAGCAGCCGACAAATTTTTCTCGAAAAACTTTTTCATTCGACAATTATTACTCCAGATAAACAATAAAAACGTAGACAATTTTCTGATCCAAAAACGATGTTTTATAAAACACAACTCCCCATTATTCGGCCATTTGTTAATAAACAAACTTGAAATTTGTATAGTGTACTTTCAATGTATAAGAAATTACTATAAGTATCGCACTTCATTTAAAAAAGTAATACGTTTGTTTTTGTTTAATAGCAAATCAATTCCGAACGAAAACCATGTTTTGCCAACTTTGACCATTGCGTCGGTCATCGAAAAAATGTTGATTGAAATAACTTATCGGGAGAAAGTTGTTTACCAGACTTTGAGAAAGTTTTCCTGAAAATTTGAGGAAACCTGGTTGAAAATTGTGGAAATGGCAGTGAGTTTAAGTCAAGGGACGCTGCCGCTGGAGAGTTTTGTTGTTGTTTGCCGCTGCAACTGGAGCAGCGCGCGTTGACTTCAATTTACTGCCATTTCTATAATTTTTAACCAGTTTTCTTCAAATTTTTAGGAAAACTTTCTCAAAGTCTAATGAACAACTTTCTCGCGATAAATTATTTTATCTATCATTTTTTCGAAGACCGACCCACTGATCAAAGTTAGCGAAACGTGGTTTTCGTTCGGAATTAATTTGTCATTAAACAAAAACCAACTTATTACTTTTTTAAACAAATTGCGTTGCTTATAGTTGCTTATGTCCCTTATATATTAAAAATACACCATACAAATTTGAAGCATTTTATCTACAAACGGCCGAATAATCCCGCCGTGTGTTTTATAAAACATCAATTTTTGCTCGGAAAATTTTCTAAGTTTGTATTCCTTATCTTGAGTAATAATTGTTGAATGGCAAAGTTTCATGAGAAAAATTTGTAACACGCGTCAAACTGAATATGCTGGCATCTTTTGTTCTACGTTTTGTTAACCCTTCTTTTTATCGAAACATTGTCCTGTGTGGACAATACTTCTGCGCGGTTTCGTCACCTCAATTATACTTTCAAACCAATTGATTTTCTCTACCAGGAATTCTTAATGTAGACGCAACAAGTTCAAGCAACTCTATTCACCTGACGTTAGATTTCTGATTATGATTTCTGAACAACACGTACGCTTCCAAGCTGCAACTTAATAGCCATATTTATGAGAACATAAAACGCAGCATTATCATCAGAGAGTTACTTAGCCTGCTGTGAGTAGGAGGTCGCACCAGACTTGTACTAGACGAACAAGTTGTGTAATAATTTGCCAGGACATGCATTAGATATTCTTATATGGACATGATGAATTAATCCATCCTGAGCAGGAGATCAAAAACGAGGTCGGACAGTGTGACGTCAAATAAATTGAACTATCGCCTTAAAATATGCGAGGTTACTATGTATTTTGACCTGACACAAACGATGTTTCCTTTATAGTTTATAGTTCATACCAAAGGATCGTCTGCTCGCTTTGTCGGTGAAATGAAAAATAGTCATTAGGAACCCACCCTCCGTCCTTAGAGATAAACATCAAGGATTTTTGAAACACCGTTTTGCAGCACCATCTGTTCGAAGCCATGCTTAAAGATGGGTGTAATTAGAGCTTATTAAATTAAACGAGGTGTTAGACTTTGCTTCCTTGGAAGAAAACAGTTTCTCGTCGAAACTATAATTACGAATTAAAAGGTGTGAAAGGGGAAACTTATTTTCGATGTTGGTAACTTGCTGACTACACGCTTCACTTCCTAATCGAGTAAAATCACAGTTTTCTCTGTCGATTAAAGTTCGTCTCAGTACTTCTTTTTCTGAAAGAATGTAATAATTGTATTTTTCGGGTAACAAAAGGATATAAATTGACCGAAGTATTTTTCCAGTATAAAAAATCTTTTATAATGAAACATTCCATGCTTAAGAGATCATCCATAAACTACGTTACCAATTTTGGGCAATTACATTTTATGTGACAGCTATTCCAGGTATTATTGAATTTTTAAGCTAAGAAGGATACATTTTTTAACACAAAATGGAATAGTTAAACTTTTATTTATTAAAAAATTTTGAATTATCAAAGAACGAATTTTCTGACATTAAATTACTGAGATTTGAAGACAAAATAAAGATAATAAATACTATTCAAAACAGTTAAATTATCAAATAAAAATATGAAATTTTAATAAAAAAGTTAGTTTTATACCAAAAAATACGAATTTTCTCCAAAATTCAAGAACTCTCATGCCAAAAGTTGAATTTTCGATTAAACTTGATAATTAAAAAAAAAAATATTTTTTAACGAACATTTTAACTAAACATTGAATTTTTACTAAAAAAGAACCATGTGTAACGAAAAATTAAATAGAAAAAATTTCGATTGCCTAAGTAATTTGACAACCAAAAAAAGGTTTTTTTCAACAAAACAGTTCAAATTTCCACCAGAGATGAATTTTTAACTAAGATTTTTAATCTTCAACCAAAACATGCCTTTTAATGCAGTTAGTACAAATTTACAATATAGTTGTTAAATTTGTAATAAAAAATATTAGTTTTTAGACAAAAAAATCATTTACTACAAATTAGACGAATTCTCAAAAAAATTCAATTGGATTTTGAACCCAAAAGTTGAATTTTCAAATAAGAAAGATTATTTTTAAACAAAGCGACTATATTTCTACTAAAAAAGAATAGTTTTTAATAAAATTTAAGAATTCTAAACCAAATAGTTAAATTTTTAAACCGAAATATTATTGTACTACTAAAAAGGACCAATTTTAAATAAAGTATAATTATTCTCTACCAGAAAGTTGAATTTTTAAACAAAATGATTAATTTACTGCCAAAAATGACCAATTTTCAATAAAATTCTGGAACTCTCAACCCAAAAGTTGAATTTTCAATTAAACAATATACATGTTTAAATAAATAGGGTTATTGACTAACAAAGAAGACCAATTTTCAATCAAATTAAAGCATTCTTGACCAAAAAGTTGATTTTTTAAACAAAGAGATTAATTTACTACCAAAAAAGACCAATTTTTAATAAAATTTAGCAATTTTCATTCAAAAAGTTAATTTTTTTGAATAAAGAAGATTAACTTTCAGACAGAAAGATTAATTTACGAACAAAAAGACCAATTTTGAATCAAATTCAAGCATTCTCTGTACGAAAAGGTTGAATTTTTCAACAAAAAGATTAATTTACTAAATAAAAAAGGCCAATTTTTAATCAAACTCAGGAATTCTTAAGAAAAAGTTGAATTTTTAGGAATGAAAACAATTTTTTAATTTTTAAGAAATTAGTTCACCTTAAAAATCTAGAAAAAAACAACAATTTTTAAACGAAATTTAAGAATTCCCAATAAAAAAAATTGAATTTTCAACTAACACAGATGAGTTTTGAACAAAAAGATTAATTTATTACAAAAAAAAAAAAACAATTTTCATTGAAAGGCAAGAATTCTCAATAAAAAAGTTGAATTTTAAACTAAAAAAGATTAACTTTCTATCAAAGGTAACGAATTTTTAACAAAATTCAAGAATTCTGAACCAAAAAGTTGCAGGTTCAAGTAAAAAAGAAGAATGGAAAAAAGGATTAATTCATTACAAAAAAAAAGACGAATTTTTAACAAAATTTAAGAATTCTTAAACAAAAATCTTAATTTTCAACTAAAAACATAAATTTTTCAATAACAAGAATAATTTTCTACACAAAATATACATTGTCTGGAAACTTACTAAAAGCATTACCATATTTCCCTCCCCCTTCCTGTTATCAGCCATAGGTTTAGTGAGAACCCCCCCCCCCCCCAATAAAGTGTTAACGTAATTTTTGGACGATCCCTTATCGGGAATGCATGTCGAGGGCGACAAGCCGGAAGCTGCGGACATGGAAAATCAATAGTCTGCTCCAGTGGGGATAAATAATTCCTTGGCAGGCACGTTTTGCGCTTGAAACCGACACCATGCCAGACGGGGTGGCACTGACGACCCACAAAACTCGCCCCGTAGGATAAAAGGGTCCACGCTCGATGGGTCCTGCCAAAAGTAGTGTAACGTGTTCGAGTGCCCCTCGAATGTCCTCAAACGTCCTCGAACAACGACAGTTTCTAAGCGGGAGTCCAAGTAGTTTTAGAAGAATGGCCCTCATCTTGTTTCAGAAGCATTTTGGGGTTTGGTCTTGGCCCTCATTTTGGTCATTTCGGTAGTGCTAACCTCGGGTTTACAAACGCCGGCAACAGTCGGAAATGCTGGAAGTAGTAAGTTGGTGCCCAGCTTCCAAGGTCATGCATACCCTCGTTGTAAATGCCCCGGGGGTCCTTGCGGGTTTTCATTATGGGTCCACTTACTTTAAGTTTGGTGGGAAGAAGCAGAAAGCCACAGCCCCTCGCCATTACGTGTTTTAACAATGAATTCCTATTTACCAGTCTGTCAATTCAATATTTATGTTAGCGCGATATTGGGTTACCGAGCGTGTAATTGAAATTTTTCTATCGTCCCCGCGAATCCATTACCACGGCTGACTCAGCTCTCGTCCGATCTCAACTATTTATACGTGTTCCCAAACCGATTCCTTTCGGTTATTGAACGGGGTTTTATGAGGTGCTTGGCGATTTGCGCAGACGAGCTGATATAACCCAAACCAAAGTGATTTTACCCCGGAAGAACTTGCTCTTGTAGAATGAGACGAACACCTGCTGGAGTGCCATTTTGCCAACGCAAGCCTGTCCTTAAGTTCAGAACTGTGAAAAAAATTAGAGGGTAGAGGGTCGAATTTAGTGGGAATAGCAAAGTATTAGATGTCCTAAAACACACTTGCTCTTTCGAAAGCACCTTAGAAAATTTAATTTAACTTGAGAGTTAATATCTCAGGGTGGTCGTGGGTCAGGGAAAAGGCAGGAATTTGTAATGGTCAGAACAAATCTGAGAAAAATCAAGGACTTTTAAGGATAATAAATTAAATGTTTAAAAATTAAAATGTTTAATTGTCTTATTCTATTTATAAATGACATTATGCTAAAAATATTACAAGATAGAAATTCTAGTCTTTGAATATTAATGGTCAAGGAATATACAAAAAAATGATCAGGAAAAAGTTAGTGAAATTTAAAAAAAAAGTTTGAGGCCACACTGATTTAATATTCTTGTCTGTAATTGATTTTATTTCTAGTTCTTTTTTTCACAGGTGCTCCCTTCTAAAGATAATATTTTGATTTCAAACGTTTATTTGTTGATTTCAAATTAAACAATTTTGTTAAAAAGTCATCATTTTGAGTTAAAAGATTCAGCTTTTGTGTTAAAAAGTCTCATATTTTGGTTGAAATTAAACTATTTTGGCTCAGGGGTAACATTTTTGTAGAAAATTTATAATTTGGTGTTAAAAATGCAATTGAAATCTTTTTTGGTCGAAAATTCAACTATTTTTTTGAAAATTAGTATTTTCGGTTTAAAAATTCAACACTTTTGGTAGAAATTTCATCTTTTTTTGGCCAAAGAAATGATTGATTGGTTAAAAATTAATGTTCTTTGGTTGAGGACTTAAATATTTTGTTTGAAAAGTCGTTTCTTTTTGTTGAATTCAATTGTTTTTATTTAAAACTAAAATGTTTGTTGGTTCAAAATTCGAAAATCTACTATAACATTATTACTTGCGAATTTACCTTCGGCTGGAAATTGAATTATATGATTAAAGATTGAATCAATTTGTTACAAATTCATTTGTTTTTCCCTTTGAATGAAAATTATTTATTTTATTGGATATAAATTGATTTTTGTTTTAATTGAAAATTTAACCATGCCGCCTGAAAATTTATAATTCAAGTTGAAAGTTCATCTCGTTAACTGAAAGTTTGACTACTTTTATGAAAGCTCTTTTTTTGAAAATGATTATTTTTTTCAACTTTAAATGTAATTTTTCCATTTTTAGTTAAAAATAAATTTTAAAAATTTTAAATTCGTTTATTTCGAGAAAACTTGAACCAATTTGCTTAAAATTCATTTTTAACTGTATATTGAAGAAACTCTTTTGTGATATAAAATGCAAATTTTACTTTAAAATAAAACATTAGTCTGGCTTGAAATATAAAAAATTTTAATGAAATTTTTTTTTTAAGAAAAATTTCTATTTGTTAAAGATTTATTCTTAGAAAATTATCCTTTTTGGTAGAAAATTCCTCTTTTTGGTTTAAAAGTGATTTTAATGTGTTAAATATATTTTTTTTTGCAGAATCGTTACTGTGGTTGAAAACCTATATCTTTATTTAAAAATTCGATTATTTTGTTGAAAATTTGTTTTTTTTTTCTAGAAAATTAATCTTTTTTGGTTGAAAATTCATATAAATTACTGAAAGTTTGAATATTTTGGTAGAAATTTAATCTTTTTGTCGGAAAATTCATGTTTGTTGATTGAAAATTCAATGAATTCGTTAGAAATTCAACTATATTGTGAAAAATGTAACTATTTTGCCAATGTAGTTAAAAATTAGTCTTTTTGTTCGAAACATCAACTACTATAGTTTTTATAGAGAATTCACCTTTTCTTACAAAATTCACGTTTGGTTATGAAAATGCAATTGTTTTGGTTAAAGTTTGCTTTTTTTCTTTGAAAATTCATCTTTGTAGGTTGACTACATTCGAAATTCAATTATTTTAAAGTCAGATTTTGTTGAAAATTCGTCCGTTTGGAATAAAAATTCATCATTTATGATAAAAAATTTGTCAAAATTTGGGCGTTTGATTCTTGGTTTTATTGTCAGGAATTGTATACAATAACTTGATTATTGGACGTTAAATAGGATTTAAAATTTTACTTTAATCTAATTTAATTTCTTAAATTTTGAAATAAATGAATAAATTTTACACTTTTTCCAGGGAAAATTCAGGGAATTTCAAAAATGAAATTTTGTGGCCACTCTCATATCTTCACTGTTACATCAGTCATAATATACTGGTTTTTTTAATCAATAAAAGTATGTATAGAACCACATTCTGAATTCAAAAGGAAATGGTTGATACATGTTAAAGTTAAAGGATTATAATCCCTGTGAATATAATCTGGTATTTGTTTTATGCATTAAAAATTCTTGCTTTATCACCGGCACCATTTTGGATGACACTTTGACATATCCAGCAGATGAAGAGTAAGCCTAAAAAGCCTTTGTAAGCATGCCTAATGGGACTTCTCAGTCCGGGTCTTTCTAATTCCACCGCCTGGCTACTGTTCATTTTTCTTCTGGCCCCCACG
Organism: Belonocnema kinseyi; assembly: GCF_010883055.1. Taxonomy (NCBI): domain Eukaryota; kingdom Metazoa; phylum Arthropoda; class Insecta; order Hymenoptera; family Cynipidae; genus Belonocnema; species Belonocnema kinseyi. The sequence continues at coordinate 59,248,415 of NC_046663.1, read as the reverse complement.
GGATATAAATTGCCTCAATAAACATTCCAACTAATATGAGATGTTGAGGACAATTCTATCTCTGACAGTCGCACTTCCATCTCACACACAACTGTGATGTTGATCAAAGGTATAAGGCATCCCGAAGTCGGTTCGGTTCATATCACCACCCTAAATCGCATTTCCAGCAGCGAACGGGTCCCCATTAAATCGGGACTTTCATAACAGACACCGTAAAGTTACGCGTGAAATGCCACGGTATTGCATTAGCAAATGATTGAAGAAGGGTGGAGAAACGACGCGACACGACGGGAGCAAACGACACTGTAAAATCTGCACGTGCGCGTTAAACGATTCCTTAGTTTTGATTCAGTCGAGGGTAAACGCGTCGAAGGGAATTCGAGAAAACATTTTTTTAAAAGTCTCTCATTATTCGCTATTTTCAAGAACACTTAAAAGAACTCGAAACAGAATTTCTTGTGAGAAACATCAGTATATTCTTAAAATTATTATCATTATTATTTAAAAAATTAATAATTGATATTTGTCACAGGCTTAAGGTGGTTACTGCCCAATATCTCGAAGGCATTTTTGATCATAGTTGGATTTTTATTTTGGATTATTTAACACGGGGCTGTTCCGGTACAAATCATCAATCACGGACGCATTTTTATAATGTAATCAAGTGATCTGATGAGAGCAGTGTGCACCGACATATTGGACAAAGCCTGGTTTTTACCCCATCATTGACGGACTGAGTTGCAATCAAGTAAACGGTGGGGGGACCTATAGCTTAAGGTGAGTTCCGAACCACCAGAACCTTGGTAGAGGTACATAGACAAAAAAATCCAGATGTACCGGCTCAGGGATTGAACCCCGGACTTCTGAGGTGAAGTCCGAGCGTCTAACTAACTGAGCTACCGTTATTATTATTATTATTATTATTATTATTATTATTATTGTACCGTAAAGTCAAATTCCCTCTTGGGTTAAGCATGATTCACTCGATTATATAAACAGGTATACCCGGGGGGGAGGGGGGGGTCGATTTTTAGAATAATCTTTTGTCATAGACTCTCATATATGTGTCATCGATCAAAATAATGTGCTAAGTCGTCGCACAGTGGGGAAAAAATGGACTCTTTTTTATTCTATAAATAGCGTACAGCCCACAAATATTGACCTATTCAAACAAAAAAGTATTTTTAAAAAGCTGTTAAGATTTCTAAGAGAGTGTTTTAGCCTTGTTTTTGAATTATTTTATAAATAAATAAGTGTGACAAAAAAATTGCCATTGTTTCTATTTGAAGTTTTTGGTGCTCGTCAATAACAGGAAAATGGTTGAAATTGCCTAGGTTGCATAGAGTAATATTAGTTAAGGATGTTCCAATACTATACAATAAACAAAAAATGATGTGAACAAACTATTTGTTAAGAAAATGTTTCCTTCAATTTTCCATAATTATACGTTTTTTCTAGTCTTATTGCAAGAAATTTGAATGAAAGCAATATTATATTTAAAAAATTTCTCTGAAGATTATAATTGTTTATATAATAAACAATTTTAATTAAAAAATGCTGTTATCAGGCATTTTTCGATAGAAAAATTCATTTTTTTCGACGTCAATTTTTTTAGTTAGGAACTTTATAATAATTTTAGAAAAACTCATAATTTTTTTATTAATCTTAAGTTTTTTTAAAACCAAATTAATAAACGAATGCATTATTCGGGCATTTGTCGGCAGAAAAATTAGTTTTTTTTCAGTGCCAGTCTTTTCAGTTGGGAACTGCATGACAATTTCAGCAACATTCATAATGATTTGAGAAATTTTATGATTTCTTTAAAAAAATGTAATGAACAAATGCATTGATCAGAAATTTGCCTAACGAAAAATTTGTTTTTTTTCTATGTTAACTTTTTTAATTAGGAACTTCGTAATAACTTCAGTAAAAATCATCATTTTCTTTATCAATGTTATGATTTTTTTAAACAAATTTTATAAACTAATGCATCATTGGGGCATTATCTAACATTGAAAGAAAACGAATTTTTCCGTTGACAGATGCCCGAATAATGCGTTTGTTTATTAAATTTGCTTTAAAAAAAAAAAATATTTATCAACCAATTATGAATTTTGCTGAATTCATCATGAAGTTCCCAATTAAAAAGACTGACATCGAAAAAGACGATTTTTTCCGTCCACGTATGCCTCAATAATGCATTTCTTTGTTAAATTTGCCTTTGAAAATATATAATTTATCAGCTAATTATGAATTTTGCTGAAATTATCATGAAGTTCCTGAATACTGAATTTTTAAATTAAATTTTTTTATAATATAAACAATTATAATCTTAAGAGAAAATTTTTTTCAATATAATATTGTTTCCATTCAAATTTCTTGCAACATATAACTTGAAAAAAAACGTATAATTATGGAAAATCGTTTTGTTTATTGTATAATATTGAAATATCGTCAACTAATGTGATTCTATTTAACTTAGGCAATTTCAATCATTTTCCTGCTATTGAATAGCACCGGGAATGTCAAATAGGAAAAAATGGTTATTTTTTCGTCATATTTGTTTATTTATAAAAAAATTGAAAACCTTATTCGAAAATTAGGCTCGAAAACTATGTTAGAAATTTTATCAGTTTTTTAAAAAATTTTCTTGTTCAAACCGGTTATTATTTGAGAGCTATATGTTATTTAGAACAAAAAAAACAACATATTTTCCCCGCTGTGCGTCGTAAGGTGGAGAATCCAGTTGCAACGTCAGTCCCACCCAACTTCAGTCAGTTCAGGGGGAGAGTATAGTTAGCAATAGATAAGAAAATGTGTATATTTCTCAAAAGTTTTTTGGAAATTTCCAAAAGTTTAATATGTTTTTATCTGTCCATTCATAAATCTCGTAAAATTCTTCAAATTTCCTCGATATCCTATTGAAAATACATAGAGATTCATTAAATTCTTCCAAATCTTGTGAATTAATTTTTAGATTTTTTCCCGGAACGCTTTAAAATTGAGCTTAAAATTTTGGGAAATCCTACCAATTCTTTGCATTTCTTAAAATTTTCTCAAACTTTTGACATTCTTTATAATCTATTAAAAAAGCTTAAAGTTTTTCAAATCTTTTAAAATGCCACGAATCGTTATAAATAATAGGAGGTTCTGTGTAATAGCCTAAGCCTTGTCAAAGTATCTATTATATAAATTAATAAAAAAGAAAAGCAAGGACAATATTTTTGAGAATTGATGTAAATTGATATCTTCATTCCAGAACTTCAGATTTTTAACAAAAAACACTATCTAATTTTTTTAACACTATAAACTCTATTTTAAAAATGCGAGCATAACCTAAAATTCTTTGATCATATTCATCTTCATTGAAATTCAATGAACTTTTATTAAAAGTACTTATTTTGGGTCTTAAATGTCAACAAAGCTGAAAATTATGAACTTATCATTACTTCGAATAATAATGTAAAAAGTAATGTTAATCTGAAAAATCTTATAATTTTTTTAAATTAAAAATATCCATTTCTGACAAAAAAAGCTAAAAAACATAACAAAAAATTATTCCAAAATGTAAATCATTAAAAAATTTAATTATTTTGGTTTAAAATAACCGATTTCCGATACTAATTATTATTATTATTATTATTAATTATTCCAAAAATTGCAAATGTTATTTGAAATCTGTATCAATCTTTTTCATGAAAGCCTAACCTAGAATTGTACAAAAATTTGAATTTTTTTAAAATTAAATATTTGTTACCGAAGATATCAATTTCCAGGATTTCCAGCGTAAAACAGTTGCATAACCTAAGATTGTTTAAATGTTTTGAATCTTAATTCTTTGAAATGTCTGAAATATATGTATTTTTCTTTCCAAATTAAAATTATCAATTTTGCCAAACTTCAATGTAACTTAAATTTACCAAAAAATTATTAACCTCCTCTGAAATAAAAAATAAAAAAATAAAATTTAATTATCGACAAAAAACACAGTAGAATTGAAAATTATGCAAGCTTTTGAATTTGATTATTTCAAGTAAAATAAATCGTTGCATTTATATCTCATGATTGTTGTTAAAAAATACCAATTTTAATGTTTTTTATAAAATTCTAAACTAATTTTAATATAGGTTATAAAAATATTTAATTATTTTAATGGATTTACGAGAATTTTAACCGATTTCAATATACTTAGTAGAACTAAAAAGGTTTCATGAGATTGAAAAGAATTACGAAGGATTGGAAAGGATTTAAAAATAATTCAAAAGGTTTTAAGTGTTTCCAACAAATCTAAAGCAATTTGAAGGTATTAAATTGATTAAAGGATTTTTACATTCTCATCCATGAGAGTATAATGTAATCGTCCAAATTTTTGATCTCTTGTTTTTATAGGATCTTTACGTTTCGGCACTGACAGAATCCGAAAATAATAAAATTTCATCGGTGTCTGTCTGTTTGTATGCCTGTATGACTGTATGTATGTATGGTTACCTAAATATTGTAGCCACGCTAACTTTTGAAGGATTTGTCCAATCAAGTCATTCTTTGATACACTTCTTACGTTTCTCGAAATGAAGGCTAAGTTCGACAAGCAGATATTTCCAACCAAAATTAAAAGTCAGACCATTTTCAAAATTTGAAAAAATTTTTTTTCAATTTGAATTTTTTTTTGTTCAAGTTTTTTATAGATAGGTAGAAGACTTGCAAATTATCTAAATTGAAAAATGTTCAGGAAAATAAAAAATAAATATTTTCTAAAAGATCAGAGAATTTCATTTAAATTCATCACTAGATATAAAATATACTTAGAAACTATGTCAGTTAAATTTTTCGATTAGACGAAAATTCAAAAAAATTTTCAAAATTTGAATAAAAATTTTTTATGAGTTTTAGACATTTTTGTCAAATTTTCTGACATGCGTCAAAAGGAATTACAAATTATTCTCATGACATTTTTAAATTCGATAAAACTTCAAAAAGTTATATGCTTTTAAACATTTTGAAAATTTTCTAAAAAAGGAAAAACAAATTATTTAATAGGTTAGGAAATATCAATCCAAATTTCTGCTAGATGTAAAATAATTGTTTTTCAAAACTATTGTCATGAAATTTTTTAATTAGACAAAATTTTCAAAAGTTGAATTATTTTCAAAAATATGAAATTTTCATTTTGTAAGAGATCCATAAATTTAAAACGTTATTTTTAGTAGATTTTAAATCGATTTACAAATTATCTTGATGAAGTTTTTGAAGTGGACACGAATTATCGAACGCGAAGCGCGAATTTTGTAATGAGAATGTAATCGTCAAAGCCGTAGGTGCTTTGAGAACCCTCTTTAAAATCAAATCGAAAAAAATTTAGTTATAATTTATGGCTGTAATTCCCCAGAAGTTTAAATCACGGTTTTAGATTTAAGTTATGGCATTCACAATATTTGAAAAAATGTAGTTAAATTGTACGCATTGAACGTACAAAAACGAGCGTGAAGCGCGAGAGCATACCCGCGAGCCCAATGCGCGCTCAAACTTGACGCGAAGCGCCGCGCGCCTAGCGCGCAATGAGAATGTACCCGCGGAGCGGGCATATTTTTTATTATTATTTCAAAGGTTTTAAGCTATTTCATAAATTTTTAAGGAATTATACGAGATTTCACGAGCTGTTACGATTTAAAAGTTTTGAAGAGATTTTACAATGGTATTTTCTATACAATTTAAAACTAATTTTAATGTAGGTAATAAAAATGTAATATAATTTTAAGGAATTTGTTAGAATTTAAGTAGATTTTAACATATTTCAAAAGTTATCACTGAATTTCAATTTCACCTATTTCATAGGAGTCCTTTTAAACCCTTGAAATGGCGAAGGTTTTTAAAAGATTTGTAGGATAAAATAATATTGTCCGAAAATTAAAAACTTGTTTTCAAGTATAGAAAATTAAAATATAAAATTATTTTTTGAGATATCTAAGTCGAGAGATAGCAAGGAATATACGAATAATTCTATGGATATGTCACAAGATTTCAATATGACTCAAAATTTTTCAAGTGATTTTAACAATTTTCAAGTGATTTCACGAGATTTTTGGCAAATTTTGATTTCTGCATTTTTTCATGCTCTTATTTCGGAATATAAAATTACTCATAGGAAAGAACGTTTCATTTTAATCTTAAATGAATTTTAGAGACATAGCTCGAAATATGATCCAATCTGCAGGGTTCGTTTATGAATATTTCTTAGTTATTTTCATCGAGGCCAAACAATTTTTTAACATTTTTTCTCAATTTTGTAAAAAAAAGAAATGTTTTTAAATATTAGCATTTTTTAGAAATGTATGATTTTTGGATTATTTCTAATCATTTTTGGAAACTGTAATCATCTGAATAGATTTTTTTCCGAATAAACTGCAAATACATGCGGTCAATTTAGAGAAATTAAAACTTTTCTCAATTTACGACGCCTTTTTAGAGGTTGTAAATTTTTTGATTTCAAACTGCTACTGAATTTCGGGTATTGTTTTTGAAATCATACCTTAAATCTAAATAATCGACCTCCTTGAACTCGATTCCTTCAATTTTCTGACCAGCTGTGAGAGAAACTCGATTCCTTTAAATTTGAAAATGTATATCCAATCCGAGAAAAGAATGAAAGCGGTGCCGAAGGCAGCTGCGTTTCATTTAGGTGGATCACGTGCCACTGCTACTGCAAGGTAACGAATAAATAATATTCCGCTATTCGCAGCGGTGTTGCTTAAGGTCAGCAATCTGAGTGTAAATCGCTGGTGTGTGCCGCGAAATGCGAATGCTTATTTTGCAGTACTGGCCAGGAATGTAGAGCAAGTGGCAGCATTCCAAATTTCACGGCTTCTGGGATAAATATTTCCACCAGGATGGGCAGTAGGGTGGTCCAAAAATGAATTGGAAATTTACAAAAAAAAGTTTTATGGGGACACTCCAGAAATTCATTCGAATACATACAAAAATAAATAGAATATTTTTCTAAAAAAATTATATTTAGAGGTGCCGCAAGCCCCGTGTAGTTTAACACGTAATTCCCATAAGAAAAAAAGACGTTTTTGTAAATCTTTTTCAGAATCTTCAATATTATCTCAATCAATCTGACACTGATAACTAGATCCATATAAATTTTTAAAACAATTTATTAATGTTTTTAGAAATTTTCTCATAAAATGGAGTTAGAAAGACGCGGTTTTTCTCAAAAAAATTTCCACTTGTTGTCCAATTTCCAATTAGAGAGAAGTAATAGTTGCAAATTTTCTGTTTAAAAAAATTCACATTTCGTAAAATTTTCAATTAAGATAAGTTATGTAATTAATTAGAGTCAAGAAAATTAATTGTTTAAACAATTTTTAATGATGACTAATAATATTATATTTAAATAATGTTAGATAGATGCCATTTTTTTCTAAAATTTCTGGCTTTTTGTACAATTTTCAATAGGAGTGAAGTAATAATGAATTCAAAGTAGCAAAAATAATTGTCTAAATAATTTAATATCATTGTTAATAATATTCTCTTTGCTTAATTAATAGAATGTTTCGGTTTTTTCTGAAATTTTCTACTGTTTGTCTATTTTTAATTAGACGTGACTTAATAGTTAATTAGATTGAGCAAAAATAATTGTTTGTGCCTATCTTTATCATAAACAATAACTGATAGTAGCGGTTTTTTCGGTAATTTTTATCTTCCTGTCCTATATCACTTAGTGACATAATAATTAATAAAAGTGAACAAATAAGTTGTTTGAACAATTTAATATTGTTTTTAACCATATTTTCTGAGATAAGTGCTGGAAAGTTGTGGTTTTTTTTCGTAAAATCTTTAACTTTGTTCGCCCGCTTCGTTATTAGCAATTGATAAATAAACATTAAAGAAAGCTAAAATTTAAATAATCTCTTTTTTCTTTGTGAATATGTTTTTCTGAAATAAAACATATATTTAAAATATGCTTCAAATTTTCTACACCGATCATATTGAATACAACAATGCTACTTTAAAAATCATTTGAATTAAAAATATTATTGTTTAATTGAAAACTTAATTAATTTATTGAATATGCAACTATATTGATCAAAAATCACACCACAATTAAACTATTCCATTTTTTTAAATTTATTTTTTCTTTCGGCGAAAGTTTAAATTCTTGGTTGAAAATGCAATTATTTGGTTGAAATGTCAATCGTTAAATGCTTAATTGAGAGTTCATAATTTTTTATTGAAAAATCGATTAATATTATTTAAAGTTGAACTACTTTGTAAAAAAAATTATTAAGGATTCATAATTATATTCAACTATCTTGTATGTTAAAAATTCTACCGTTTTGCAGAAAATTCATCTTTTCAGCTTAAAATTTAATCTTTATGGTTAAAAAAATTATATTGTTTGATTGGAACATTAACTTTTTTGCTAATAATTCGTCTTCTTGGCTTTCAAGTTAAATAATTTGGGTGAAAATTCAAGCATTTTGTTCAAGATTGGCCTTTTCGGTAGACATTAATCTTCTTGGTAGAAAATTCATCTGTTTATTTAAAAATTTAACAACTTTGTTGAAAGTTTATCTTTTTTTGGTTGAATTTTTTTTTTATCTGAAAATTCAGCTCGCCTTTTTGCGAAGAAAATTAATCTTGCTTTTTGCAAATTCAACTATTTGATTTAAAATTCATATATTTGGTTAAAAATTCATCTTTTCCGATTTGAAAGCCCACTGCTTTCTAAAACATTTGACTTTTTATCTTAAAAACTTTACTCTTTTTTGAAAGTTTTTAATTTATAATAGACAAGTCATCTTTCTTGTTTAAAAATGAACTTTTTGGATAAAAATTGAACTGTCTTTTAAAAAATTAGTCTATTTGTCTGGAAAATTCAAATATTTGATTGAATTGTAATCTTTTTTGTTTGAAAATTCGATCATTCGATTGAAATTTCATATTTCTATGCTGAAAATTAAACTACACTCAAATTCTTCTATAGCGCTGATTTTTGCGATGACAGTGAACAAACTTTTGTTTCTTCACCCTTCAGCGCTCGCCTGAGTGACAACCGCAGACACCGCAGCCCCCGCGCAGGTCCTGTTAGACCCACCGGCGGCGCGGCGTCAATTTTCGTAAGGGCTATAGAGGGGAGGGCTATTGAAGAGTTTCACTGTATTCGCCTAGAAATTCCGCTATTTCGTTTAAATCGTCATTTTTGATTTGAAAATTCATCTTTTATGGTAGAAAAGTCATCCCTCTTGTTCAAAATTTATCTTTCTTTTTCGTAAAGTAACTTTCTTGATAAAAATTTAGCTGTCTTCGAAAAAAGCATGATTTTTGGTTTGAACATTTTACCACTTGAATGAATATATAACTTTTTTTTGGAAAAGCGTCTCTTTTATTGGAAAATAGTTTTTAGCAAAAATAATTTTTAGCCTGAACTAAAAACTACAATAGGGTTGAGGTTTTAAAAGAAAGTGATTGATGAACTGAAGCTGAGATGCTGTATGGGCTAAAAAGTAGTCGTAAGCCAGAATTCGGGCTTGAATGTAACTGCTCTGCTGATTAAAACTATCTCGTAAGCCAGAACGAAGGCTTGAAGAAAGCTTTCTTGCATAATAAACGTTATTCGCAATCTAAAATGCACGCTCAAATGAAGCCCATATATGACCTCAAAATAAGTGGTTAAGCTGTTTTAAATGCAGCGCTCATTAGAACTAAAATAAAGGGGCAGGATTAAAGCAATAATAAATACATAATTTCGCGGAAATTTTTTTCTTTAATTTCGTATTTCACAATACATCAGTAAAATATTCCGTTTAATAAAAAGGATGAAAATACAATGTATCACGACACGTGTCAAGATTTTTATAGGTTAGGCGAAGATGGGAATTCCGACTAATTAAGACTGTGGCTGTGCGATGAATAACCGCAATATATAAAGTATATTATGAGATGTACTTACCTCGAATATGGTTGAGAATATTGTGGAACAGAATAATTAAATAAAGCAGGTCGATCCAGATATAATGCGTTCACCGAACTACTATGACTATTTTCCGGTTCGTGTTACGTCACATCACAACTGCAAGAAGACGTTAGATTCTCGAATTTCGCCTCTAGAGGGCTAAACGTTAGCTTCAATACCGTCTTCTCTCAAACTGTCAAGATCTTGCTATCTTGATAAACCTACTGGGACTTGTTTCAATATGAATATTTGCAAATAAGCCATATTAATGAATTAATTTTAGTTCCAAGCCGACAAGGACTTCTTGTTGAAACGATCTTCATGCTTTCTTTTTTAGTCTTGGGCTTAATTTAAGGCAAAGCTAAAAACAAAGCCAACCCAAATTTAAGACTTTTTCTCTCTGTGAACTTACGAACGCGAAATCTATCTTTAGTCAACGGCTACGTTACTTTCGAGGGGGGGGGGGGTATAAAAGCCAAAACTGATGACGTAGTTTATGGATGGCTCGTAACTGGAAAAATTTTCCGTGTGACAAGAAAGTGGCTTGGCACTGCCAGGCCTTCAAAACACCAATGAGGATGACCAGCTCAGCGACCACACTTGCCTCTAGTGCGGACCCTCTTAAATCCTCCATAGGGCAATATCTATTCCGTCTTGCATATTATTACAAAGCTGCAGCACACAACGGCCGCTCGACAAGTTCATTTGAAAGTAATTTCGCCGAGATGAGTTCTGAACTTTGTTGTAAAAACTTGAGTAATCCACGGTACCGTTTTCACTCAACAACGAAAGCAAGGAGTTTACTCCCTTTTTCAAGATATAGTCCAACGGAAGGTAGAACTATAATTCTTGGGCAAAAAAGTTGCTTGTTTTGTAGTTCGCGTTTCATTAGCATCTGCAAGAAGTAAGTAGTGAAAGATGTTCAGGATAAGAAAAAAGTAGCGAAGATGCTTCTTTTGATAGATCTTGATGAGTTCTGATGAAGGCTCTAAGAATCTATATGGATATCGTTAGTTATGAAAAATATGATAAAATTTTTTGATGTGTTCAATTTACATCAATTTAGGGACCGTTCTTAAATTACGTTACAACTCAAGGGGGGGGGGTCGAGAAATTTGTTTACGATTTGTTATCGAAGGGGGAGGGGGTCCTTCACTCAAGTACTTAATTTTTAAAAATTCGCAAAAAGTTTCTACTGAAGATTATCTTTTTAGTTATAAATTTTATTATTTGGTTGCGAATTTAACAATTTTCTTAAAAAGACTTCCCTTTTGGTTGTAATTTCAACTGTTTTTTTTTAAATTCGTCTTTTTAGATTGAAAATTCAATTGTTTTCATAGAACATTAATCTCTTGTTTAAAATTATTTTTTTTTTTTTTGATAAGTCAACTGAAATCTTTTTTTTGGATGAAAACTATTTTTTATGCAAATTTGTCTTTTTGATTTAAACGTTCTCCTTTTTTAATAGAAATATTGCATCTTTCTTGGATAAAAATGTATTTGTTTTGTTACAAATTTAACAATTTCGTAAAAAATTGACTTTCTATTTAAAATTCGTATTTTTGTATTGAAAATTCAATTAAAATCTTCTTGGATGAATCTCTTTTTTTGAACATTTTTCTTTTCGATTTCAAAATCACCTGTTTTAGTTGTTGGATAAACATGAAACTGTTTGGTTAAAAATTCAACACTTTTGTTGAAAAGTCATACTTTTTGGTTTAAATTTTTTCGGTTTTGTTAAAAAATTATTTATTTCGTAGAAAATGTTCTTTTTGTTTAAATCTAATATTTCGTGTTGAAAAGAGACCTGACATATTTTCTGGATGAAAATTGAACTACTTATTTTTTAAAAAATTAAAAACTTATCTGTTTTAGAATAAATTTTATCTTTCTTAGGTAAAAATGCAACTGCTTTGTCGAAATTGAATTATTTTGTTAAAAAGTAATATTTTTTGGTAGGAAGTCATCATGCTTTGTTAAAAATTTAACTATTACGGAGAGAATTTCCTATTGGTTTAAAATTTATATTCTGGTGTTGAAAAATGGACTGAAATCTTTTCTGGATGAAAGTTCGACTTTAAAAAAAGTGCGGTTTTTAATTAAATATTTATTTGTTTTGGTACAAATTTCATCTTTCTTGGCTAAAAATGCAGCTACTTGATAGATAATTCAACCATTTTGTTAAAAAAAGCATCCTTTTTGGTAGAAAAAATTCGTCTTTTAGAAAAAAAATCCATGTTTTTCATAGAAACTTATTTTTTGTTTGAACATTTATGTTTTGATCGTGAAAAATCACCAGAAATCTTTTTTAAGAGAAAATTCGACACTTTTTTTGATAAAATTTATCATTTCGATTTGAAAATTCATCTACTTTAGTAGAAATTTGATTTAATTTTTTTGTTAAGAAAAGGTAAGTTTTGATTAAAGACTTTTGGCTTGTATTCCACTATTTTATTCGAAAGATTTAATTGAATCACTTTATTCAGAAACCATTTGTGTATATTTATATTTTTAATTGAAAATTAATCTGTTTGGTTCAAACCTTAACTATTTTTTTAAATTGAAAGTGTATGGTTGAAAATTTAACTGTCTAGTGGAAAAGCCTTTTTTTGCTTAAAATTAATTTTTTAACTGAAAATGCATTGTAATTTTTGGTTTGAAAGTTTATTTTTGTTGGGTAAAATGTATCAGTTTCGTGGAAAATTATTTTTTTGCTGATTATTTGATTAATTAATTAATTTATTAATTAATTTATTATTTCAACAATAAAATTCTATTATTTGAATATTAATGATCAAGGAAAATTAAAAATTAGTCAAGAAAAAATAAGAAAATCAACTTAAATGGAGGAAGAATGATATGGCTACCCAGTGGGCACAAGTAGTGGTGCCGTCCGAGACGAGAAATACCGAGCCTGGCTCGCTTTCGTCTCGTTAATTCCTCGGTTCCGTCTCGTTTTCCTGAGTCCATTCCTCGGTTTGTTTCGTTAATTTCTTCCTCGTCCCGTCTCGTCCTTATTCGGTCTCGCCTCGGTTTTTCCGAGAAATGGAACAGATGTGCACTGGTGGAGCGGACAGCTCGGAGGACCATTCTTTTACCACTCTGTCGCGCCAATACTAATTAGCGTTCTTTAATGAATAGTTAAAGTCTAAATATGCTTACATGTTATATATTTTTGTCCATTACTGATTAATTTGATATCAAACATGACTATTTTTTTATCATTTCACAGAATGAACTTCACTGTATCAGTATATAATTTTTTCCAATGAAACGTTTATTCTGCCAATTATAATTGGCAGAATAAATGTGCATGCACATTCGTAAGTCGTAAGTGCGTAACTACGTACACAGTCGATTTTATGATTAACTCCTGTGAAATTCATGTATCCCTATTTGTATATTCATATATGTATGTTTGTGTATTCAGGTGTATAAAAATTTTTATAATTCGAAAACGCATTACCACTGACAATTTTTCTTTGGGGACCCTTATAAGGCTCATATCTGAAAGTGCGACTAAGTCTGAATAAAATAAAAAAAGTTTAATCGCAGAGTTTTGTAAAAATCGTGAATGTTGTTTGTGTTTATTATTCACGATAATGAGACCACAGCTTTTTCAAAGAATTTATCGGGTTTTGTAAATATCTCTAAAAGTTTCACAAAAACTTTAATTTTATTACAATTTCAAAAGATTGACTCATTAAAGTCCATGAAAAAAAAATCACATAAATTTCAGGATCTATCATAGAATTTACACGCTTTAAAAGATTTCAACAAATACACAAAGATTTAAATCTATTTATAGGATTGCACAAATATATTAAAATTTTTTCATGTTTAAAAATTATTGCAACAGATTTCTAAAATATTTCACAAATATTTCAAGGAAATGAGCAGGCTTTTTAAATATATTTAAAAATTTTACAAAGAATTCAATTTTGCTAAAATTTCAAAATATTATGAAAGATTTCACACAGATTTCCAGATCTAACATAAACTTTACACGCTTTAAAAAATTTCAAGAAATTCACTAAGATTTTAATATGTTTAAAGGATTGCACAAAAATTTTAAATATTTCCATGTTTTTAAATTATTACAAAAGATTTCGAATGATTTGACAACTTTTTTAAAGCATTGATCGGGTTTTGTAAATATCTCTAAAAGTTTCAAAAAGAATGCAGTTTTGCTACAATTTAAAAAGATTAAAAAATATTTCACATAAATTTCAAGATCTATACCATAGAATTTACACTCTTTAATAGATCTCAAGAAATTCACAAAAATTTAAATCTATTAATAGATTTGCACAAATATTTCAAAGAATTGATCGGGGTTTTTAAATATTTCTAAAAATTTCGCAAAGAATTTAATTTTATTACAACTTAAAAAGATTAAAAAAGGTTTCACATAAATTTTAAAATCTAACATAGACTTTACACGTTTTAGAAGATTTCAAGAAATTCACAAAGATTTTAATTCATTTAAAGGATTGCACAAAGATTTAAAATATTTTTATGTTTTTAAATTATTACAGCAGATTTCTAAAAGATTTCACAACTTTTTCAAAGAATTGATCGGGTTTTGTAAATATCTAAACTGCTTAAAAATGTCCTAAGTCACTCCATATAACGTTCCATAAACATACAATGTTCGAAAAACGTTTTAACGACGTAATTCGAACATAAAACGTTTTTAGAACATGATTTGGTCTGACTTAGGACAGTTTTTAAAACGATCAAATAACGTCTTTTGACTTGTACGTCCAAAAAAAATTTTTAGGATGTTCGAAGTACGTTCTAAAATGGTGCGCCCACTGGGTACCTTTGAATGTGTTTTTGTATCTGATTTAAATTCTCTTTTTCGAGTAATCATGTTTTTCATAGTGAACAATATTTTCTTATTGTTGGGTATATTATTATAACCCTTATCCATACACATATGGATGCCATGCTATGTTCGGCTTGATCATACTTTTTCCTTGACAGGGTAATATCCTAATCATCAAATGCCTATGGGTGCCTCACCCATTTTTATGTCTGGGAAATACCTTCCAATAGGCTATGGTAGAGGCATCCATATAAACAGTTGGTACAACGATACCTCTCTTTCCATGCAGCTTTCACCCTAATAATTAAAGTCAATGAAAAAAATTGTCTAATTCAGCATGGGTTTCCGTTCAATCACGTTTTTAAAAAATCTTTAATGATTTGGAAATACAAGCGCCTCAGATGCTTCCGAACCTTCTTTAAGTACAAATAACTTTTGAGTGATTATCAAGACCTGACACCTATCAACTGACCTATGGCCTGAGTACATTTCTGAACGTAAAATCTCCCGCTCTTTAGATTGCCGATATCAAATAAGGGGGTTTCTATTTTTGTAAATTGACCTTGAAATGACCTTGAAGGACATGGGTAAGCTCATATCCCAGGTCACCATTGAATTCCTCGTTAAAAGTTACTCCAAGAATGAACTCAATGTTTTTGAAAAATATTTTATCTGCGGAAATATTCATCCGTCACAGAACTTTCTGGACACCCTGTATATAAGTTTTTTTATACATTTATTTTCCGAGCTTTTTCATGGGATTACATTTTGATACGAAAGGTATTTCAATTTTTTACGATCGTCGCATGCTGCCATTCACCGACCCTATCAGCGATAATCTTTTTTTCAGTGATATCGTTGATTTGAGATCTCTGAAAAAAAATGGGAAAGACCAAGACCCTGAGATGATCTTTATGTGAGGGATTTTTCCTAATGGTTTATATTCTTATCGGACCCCGTAACCGTAAGAATCGGCACTGGATTACTAATGGAATTATATGGTAACGCCGATCATAGGGTCGTATATGGACTGAAAAATTAGAAGGTCAGAGCCCAGATTGACAGCTATTTTTTATTTTCTATAGACTCCTGATTAATATTCTCAATGTGTGGAATAATTCTGACAGATACATTCTCTATATTATATTGAATTATATTATATTAAATATATGTTTACATAATTCTTGTACCTTGGTCCGGGACTTCTGTTTTATGAAAAAAATGTTGCCGTTAAAAATTGTATTACATCTTGTGTCGTTTTTCCATTAACAAAAATTCTTAGATCTATACTAGAAGTTGGATTTGAACAAACTGAATTTGTGCTTTCCGAAAATTGATGCCGCCCGGTAGTAGCTTGTTGAGAGAAGTTGCGGGGAAAAGGCGGAAGGATGTGATCAGTCAAGCGGTATAAACAACAGGAGGGCCACACTCTCAGCGTGTAAGTTGCATTAAATTTAGTCATACCTCCAAATCTAACTTCTGTATTAATCTAACTTATATTCAAGTTTTAGTGTATTTGAGATGAATAACTTTTTTTATGAACATTTCTTCGTATTTTCCACAGTTTGGCCGGAAAATAGAAATTTTTTAAAATAAAATTTCGCGTGATCAAGACAAAACGTATGATCTTATTGAAAAATAGCTTAAAGCGAATTTGTAGATCATTTTTATAGTTTTTTCTGGAAAATAAAATGTTTTGTTTTTAAAAAAGTATTTTCTATGGATAAAACTAGAATCGTTGATCAAAAAGTGGCTTGTTAACAAACTCATTCTTTCTTTTTAGGTTTCAAAACAGTGTTCCAAAAGCAATCCGAAAACATCAAGATGTGATGAAATCGGCAAAAGTAAATTTTTGCATAAATCCACTTATTCTTATTGAGATGAGAATGTCAGAACGTAACAAATTTTTAAAATTATTTCAAAGTTCTACTGCGAAACCAATATCAACTGCAATATGAAAGATTCTTATTAGAGATGAGACATTTGGATATCCATGACAGAAAGTTAATTTTTTTTCATAACACATTTATAGTTTCAGCCCTTTGCAATGTGCATATGAAGAGGGACTAAAGTTTTACTTTTCGGTCCCTAGGGAGTGAAAAGTGATGTCCGATACGAATAATTAAAATTATCAAACAATAGTTTTCATAGATTTTTTTTGACAGATTAGACAACTCATAATTTACCATAAATTTACCAAAATTTTGGTAATTTATCAACCATGAAAATGATTTTTTTTTAAATTATCAATCATTTTGGTAATTGACAAATTTAACATAAATTTCTCAAATTTCCTCAATTTCCCCAAATTTCTAAAATGTACGCATTTTCCAAAATTTTAAGAATTTGAAAAAAATTAAACAATTTTTGTGATTAGTATATTTACCATGCCTTGTCAAAATTTTTGTTAATACATAAATTTATCATTAACGCATAAAAGTGTATTCAATTTTAGTAATTTATAAATTTAACATAAATATCCTTAATTACCGTAATTTTCCAGAATTGAAAGGACCTACAAAATTTCAAATATATATTTTTTTTTTATAAATTTACTATTAAAAACTTTCAAAAACATTTAAAATTACAAGCATTTTACCAATTCATAAAATATAAAATATTTTTGGTAATTTATATATGTACCATACATATCCAAATTTTTTTGAAATATATAAATTTACCATAAATTTCTAATATTTTAATCAATTTTGGTAATTTATAAATTTATCAGAAGTGTCCTAAATTGTAAAGACTTTTAAAATTTTAGATTTGTTGGTAGTTTATAATTTGCCATTAATACGTTGCCAAAATTGTTGTTAATTTATAGATTTAACATTAATGTATGAAATTATCATCAGTTTGCGCAATTTATAAGTTTACCATAAATATCCTTAATTTCCCTAATTTTCAAAAATTTCAAGGACCTAAACAATTAAAAATTTTGTTTGTGATTTATAAATTTACCATGCCAAATTTCAAGAATTTTTTAAATAATACAAAATTAAATTTGTTAAAGAAATTTTAATAAATTAAAAAAATTTCCATTTTTCATACTTTTAAAAGTGCTGAAAAATACGACATTTTCCCCAATTTCTGAAAGTTTACATATTTTGGTGATTTATATATTTAATATAAATTTCAGACATTTTTATCTAATTTAGTAATATATAAATTTATCATATATTTCAACAATTTTAATAAATTCTTATCATTTATACATTTATCATAATTTTTCCCAAATTGCAAGGACTTTTAAAATTTCCAAATTTTTTTGTTAATTTATAAATTTACAGCAAATCTGCCCAATTTCTCATACTTTTTAAAATTTTGGTTACCAATTTATAAATTGCTTACATTTTCATCAATTTTGGTAATTTATAAATTTACCATTAATGTCTCAAAGTCTCATCAATTTCGGTCATTTATAAATTTACCCTAAAGTTCCTTAATTTTCCAAATATTTCAAGAATTTCAAAAGTATCAAAATTTTTTTGCGAATTTATAAACTTCCTAAATTTATATAATTTTCTCAAATTTCAAGCATTTCCAAATTTGCTGAAATTCTATTTTTTTTTCTCCACATCTTTGAAAAGGTTAAACAAATTTAAAAAAATTTAAAATATTTTCTAAAACTTGAAAAAATGTATGTTAGTATTAAAATAAAGTTTTTAAAATTCCTCTATATGATCAGAAATCATACCTGTGTTACAAACAATGTCTAAAATCGTGTATGTATTTAATATAAAAAATGTCATATGCACCATGGGGAAAGGGACTTTTTACAACTTTTGTATATTTTCAGCGCGAGTCAAAAAATTCCCGCTTATCTCCCTTGGTGTATAATATACTAAATCTGCGTCGGGATTCGAACCACGACAACAGCAGTAGCCATGCCACCCCTCGAACAAGACTATTTGTCTCAACTTGGCAATTAAAACACTCTGAAAATTTTGCATTTGTATAATCCATTTTTCTTATTAAAATATGTTTCTTTAACATTTTGCACAAAATAAAGCATCGCGAAGGAATTATTGTGACTTTTTCACTTCCCAAAATAAATAATATATATATATAGCACTGCTACACACAATTAAATCATTTAATTAGCGAAAAAAAGTCTTTTAAACTTAAAGAATGTTTTAATACATAGAATATATAGGGAGCGACCCTACCTGACCTGCTTTCTTCTCGTTTAAAATCGAGCAAAAGCAGGAGGGGCTGAAAGCGAATTTCTGCAGGCGTTGCCGAGAGTCATTGGCGAGAGTTATTTCTTCGGACTCGTAGGGTGCTGTTCTCTCGTACTACCCTCGGAGGCTAAAAAATGTACCACTCTAATGGCCCAGTGGGGTCGGTTCTAGGGGTTGAAAGGTGTTTGGAGGCAGGACAGCGAGACTCGTACTAGTGGGAAAATGGGGGGGAGGGGATTGTTTCCTTTTCACAATCCCTCAAGCACATCATGATCGAAGATGCAGTCTGCGAAGGAAGAAACAATGAGCTGGAACCCAGAACAGACCTCTGAAAGTGATAAGTGGGAGGATCGGTATCACGTTAGATAGTAATCAAAGCTTTGAAAGAGAGATTATCTTATCTAACATATGGCGATAGTTTTTATTTCTCAAATTTTCTGGAAGAACAGAACTTTTCTATACCCGTCGACTGAGTTTCCATTTTTTAGAACAAGGAAAGGTTATAATAGAGCAAGAAAAAAATTAATGTTTAGAAAGCTTATTAGTGAATTTAAAACATGAAAATTACAAGTAATCAATGATTACATTAATTGTATTAGATAGCATTGCATTAGAATAAACAGTATAAAATACTGAAGACTATTCATATAATCTCACATGAAATTATTAGGTAATATTGGTCCATAAATTAATTTGGTGCCTTTACTCTAAAGCCTTGCACGTACACCAAACTCTCGGTTTCAGTCTAGTGTCGGTGGTTGCCTTGGCTACAGATCGGGGGGATACAAACGCAAACAGTCAGGGTAGTCTGAACTGTTTTCATTTGGAATGCATAAGATTGAGCGATCTCCGCAATTGAGTACCCGCGCTCTGCGCATTTGCACTACGCTGCTAGTGTTTTTCAGACAAGAGTCGTAACCGCCTCTCGATCGGCGCGCTGAGAAAGTGCGTGGGCCAGCAGTTCTAGGAAAACCGAGACCAGGGAGACAGAATCTGAGAATTTGGTGTATATAAACTTGAATTTTCTACCCTTCTAAGGTAGTTTTAAAGGGTGAACATTAAGGCGAGAAACACAATATAATAGGTGGTGGCCCTGTGGACTTAACATACAAAATCATTAGTGAATACAATGGTATTCGTAAGGAACATTTGAATCACTGCAATCATTTGGCTTTCCAATTGAAGAAAAAAAGTGCATATTTTTAATGCCATTAAAATCTTTGCAATCTGTTAGAATCTGTTAAAATCTATTGAAATTAGTAAAATCTTATACAATGTTTAAAATAATTGAAGGTTCTATGATTCTCAATATATTCTCCTTGAATTGTTGAAATTCGTATAGAAATCCGCAGAAATGAAATGAAATTTATTTTGTTACGTATAAATAATTTAAAATCCCTTAAATATAAATTGAACTAAACATATTCGTTAAATTTTTCTAGAAAAAAGTTGAAATCCCTAGAAATCTTTGAAATCCCATGAAATCCTTAGAGTGTGAAATTTCTTCCAATATATTCAAAACGCTTAAAATATGTAGAATCGTAAATAATTCATTGAAATTAAAACAAATGTCATTCATTTCACAGGTTTATACAGTAATCCATTAAAATGTTTGAAAATTCTACAAAATTCTTTAAATTCCATAAAAATAAGAAAAATTCACTAGAAATCCCTTGAAATATTTGAAAAAAGTAAAAATCCATTAAAAAAAAATAAATCATTCAAAATCCCTCAAATGTAATTCAAATTAGGCTTATTTTTAAAGTTTTCTAGAAAAAACGATAAAATCCCTAGAAATTTTTGAAACCCCTTGAATTTTTTGGCGATTTAATAAAATCCTTTAAATCGTATAAAATTCTTTCAATTACCATAAAATCGCTTAAAATCTGTAAAATTCCTTGAAACCCTTGGAGATTTAATAAAATCCTTTAAATCTTGTGAAGTTTTTTCAGATACCTTAAAATCGCTTGAAATTTGTGAAATCGTAAGCAATCTTTCGAAACCCTATACATTTTTTAATGAACTAACATATCATTTGAAAGCGCTTGAATGTGATTTAAATTAAACTTATTTATTGAAGTTCTCGAAAAAAAAAAAAAAACATTTCAATTTCAATGTACCTAAAAATCTTTGAAACCTCTAGTTGAAGTCCTTGGAGATTTAGCAATATTCAAAAATCTTTCTGAAATTCCTTTTAATACTTTAAAATCCCTTGAAATTTAAGTATATGTTATTTATGTTCCAAAGTTCACTAAAAATCCCGTGAAATCTTAGGAAATCCTGTAAAATTCTTTAAAATCCCATGACATTTTTGAAAAACGTAAAATTTGTCTAAGATTCTTTGAAATGTTAAGAAATTTCTTGAAATCTGTGAAAATATTTATAGTCCCTTGAACACCGATTAAACATTTTTAACTTCTCGCATACAAATATTTAGAAATCTCATAAAATCCTTTTAAAAGTGCTCAAATCCGGGATAGTACCTCGAAATTGGTTGAAAACCTTGTTTGTACAATTCATATTTAAAAAACCTAAAATCATTAGAAATATTTTGAATCTCTAGGAACCTCTTGAAATTTAATTTAATTTACTTTCGAAAGTTGACTAGAAAATCAACACCATGAAATCTTCGGGAACCCTACGAACTTCTTTTAAATCCGTTGCATTTTTTTAATCTCTGAAAATCCTTTAAAATCCCTTAAAATCTCCGAAAATGTTTGGAAATATTTAAAATCATAAAAACTCGCGAAATATTCTAATCTTCTTTATTTCTAAACTGATTTCCTGAGTTCTGAAAATGATTCTCTATAGTGATTTTCCTAGAATCGCGAAAAAATTATAAGGAATTCAAAATAGGAAGATCATCATAGATCTATACTGATTTTCCTATAATATTTTTTTCGTAAGGTGGGCTTACAAGGTATTGGAAAAGAATGCATAACTATCAAAATTTCAAGATGACTAGCAAAACTAAGATTTAAAAATTTTATTTATTTATTTTTTGTCGTTGATTCTAAACCAATCTATTCAGATTGATAAATTTTCCAAATAAGAAAAGAAACAATTTTTAAAAAATTGCAATGCATTTCTCTCTAAATCTGAATCAGTGAAATTTCACTGATTGAAATAGCTACAAATGGGTCACTGACAATCAGTGAAAGATTACTTATTGATTCAGTGAAATAACAACTTTTGAGGGTTGGCAGCACTGCACCATGTTAATTAAGCAATCAAAATAAAATAATATTTTAGTACATTCAATCAAAGAATCATAGTCAAAACTTAAAACCCATAAATATGATCAAATTTTAAAAAAGGTGAAAAGTTCCGATGCTTTTAAATTACAAACTACCTCACATATTACTTTAATTTCAAGATTATACTGTCATGTACAAATCCGTTAAGTAAGTACTTCCTATACGAGTTAGAGTATATTTATCCCACAGTTAATTCAGCAGGCTCACAGTCCGAAAATTAAAAAAATTATTTCATTAAGGAATCTTTCCTGCTTCTTAAGTAAAAGCATAACAACAATGCTTAACTAAATAATGTAGAGGTTATGCTTCATATGATTTACTCTGGTGTTGCTGAACTATTTCAATCAGTGAATTGTTCACTGATTCATATTTAGAGAATTTCTTACAAGGAAATGAGGTAATATTATTTGGACTCAATTTAAAGAACTCTCATAATATTTATAAGCAAACCCCGCAGATTGGAACGAATCATGAGCTTAGTTTCTCCATTAAGAAACTTTTAATTAAAGATCCAAAATAAATCTTTTTTCTTATGAATAATGTTATGCCAAATGAGCACGAGAAAGATTCACAATTAAAATACTGACTTTGAAATTACCTCACTTTTTAGCTGATTGCAGGAAAAGCAGCATTTGAAAAAACAGAAGAAAAAAGTCTACCAAATCCAACCTCCTACTTTTTCTTTTTCGGCTTTTTTTTATACTATACCGGATACCCGACTCTCGGTTCAGCCAGTGTCGAAGTTTGCTTGCTAGTAACCTTGCTGCTAAACCGGTAGTATCGAAGCGTAAATAGTAGGGCCATCTGAACCGATGCCAATTGGAATGCGTAATATAGCGCAACTTCCACATGTAAGTACCCGCGCACTGCGCCTCTCCACTACGCTGCTGGATTTTTCCAGTCAAGAATCGCAACCGTCCCTCGCCTCGTCCCGCTCGCTGAGAAACTGAGAAACCGAGAGTCGGGTGTACTATGGAAATGGCATGTTTCGAGGTCAATTTAGACTTTCTTTATAAGGGATTTTGATATGAAAACTACCAGGTATGATTAATAGTCTGTGAAAAAAGTGATAAGCCTATAAGCATTATTCTTTATGATAAGAATAAAAAACAATAATTTTTACAAAAAGAAAAACTTTTGTTATTGATCCCAATATGCAGTATATTTCAATAATATTTCTCCATTTCAAAGAATTTCTTTGGAAATGATAATTTTCAACAAATAGTGCTTGAAGGATTTTTTCCCTGTTTGAAAATCATGTGGTTTTATATACTCTGCACGTGATGCCCTTATGGGGTTGGATTTGAGAAGTCAAGCTGTTCTCAGGGACATGAAAACTTCTCTTGGCCCGATACGAGCCTGCGAACTTATAATACTCCTGGAACAGATGCATTTACTCCCATGCGAGTTGTTCACGAGAACAGGAATTCTTATCATGAACAAGATTTCTCGACACTCTTTTTTCTTGCATTGTTAAAAATTGTCAGCGTAACTTCTATAGGATCCATATATCAGAGTTGTTTCTTTCTAAAATTGGAAAACAAATTTTTCCATCTGGTGAGACTCATATAGAGTCATTCCTGCTGAAAAATATTGTTTTAACAGATAAATCAGTAAATATTACAGACTGAATGAATCATTCAATATTGCTGACTAAACAAATAAGATAATATTGCTAACTGAATGAATCAGTCATTATTGCTGACTAAATCAGTCAGTCAATCAAAGAGACTTATTTCCATTAAATTGTAGTTACTGATTTACCTGCTATAATAAGACAGTAAACTTATTCATTTAGGATTAAAATAAAATCTGTTTTTTATTAATAATTGTAAGTTAACAATAAACGACTGATTAGCAGATTGAAAGTTATTAGTTACGGATTAGACCAATGAAACTTACTGATTTCATTAGTTAAAGTTACTGATAAAGTCATTCAAAATGAATTTGCTTAGATAATTCAAAATTACTGATTCTGTCGGTAGACATTAATAATTAGGTAAATTTTTCTTTATTGGTAGCAAATAAATCTTCCTCGTGCAAAATTCATATATTGATTGGATTTAACAGTTTTTTGTTACAAAATAAAAATATTTTTGTAGTTAAGTATCAACTATTATTATTTTTTACGATTCATTCTTTTAATTACAAATTCATCTAAGGTTGAAAATTATTTTTAAGCTAACGACGAAATTTGGACAACCACCATATAATGTTCCTATTGTAATTTTGAAAAATGATTTTAATCTAATTTAAAATTCTTAAGTTTTCATACGTTTGTTTATTTTAAATTCAAATCTTATTTACTTGAAATATCAATTGTTTTTTTTTTATTAAAATTTAAATCTTTTTTAGCTAAATTGTCAACTATTACATTTCTTTCGTCGAGAATTCATCTTTTTTAACGAAAATTTTACTACTTGGTTGCACTACTTTGTTACATATTTATGTTTTTAGTTGAAGATTTATGATTTTACTTGCAAATTTATCTCTTTGGTTGCAAATTAAATTTTTTAATTTATTCATTTTTTGATGTTAAAACATTAATTTTGATAATTGAAAATCTCCCTATTTCTTTTTTGGTTAAAAATTATGATTTCTTTTTAGTTGTAAATTCAACTACTTGGTTAAAGTTTCTTCTTCCTAACGTTGAAAGTTCTTCTTTTTTTTGGGTATAAAATTAATTTTTTTTAAATTTAACTAAGGTGGGCTAAATTTGAGTTGCTTTGATTAAAATTCATTATTTTGGTTAATGATTCATAAGTTAACTTATAAATTCATTTGGTTAAAAACTTAACTGTTTTGTCGAAAATTGTTTTTTTTTTAATTTAAAATAAATTTTCTAATTAAAGACACTTAGCTTATAATTTACATTGAAACCGTTTTGTTCCAGATTCATCTTTTTCGTTAACAGTTCTATTATTTTGAAAGAAAGTTTAATTAATTAGTTAAAAATTAACTTTCTGATTAAAAATTTACATTTTTGGCTTAAAAATTTAACTGTTTTGTAGAGAATTCGCATTTTTACTAAAAAATTCAACAGTTTGGTCAAAAAATGTTATCTCTAGGGACTGCAAATTTTTTCCTTGGGCAAAAATTAAACTGTTGTTCTGAAAAATCGTCTTTTTTATTTGACTTTTTTTCTTCTAGAAATATTATCTGTTTTGATTAAAAATGCAACAGTTTGGTTAAAAATTAATCTGTTTTGTTTTAAGACTCAACTATATTTATTTTGAAATTATTTTTTTTGTTTACCTTCAACTATTTTTTACTTGAATTAAAAGAAATTTTGTTTGGCGAAATATTAAGCGTTGCATGTTTCGTTCCAAATTCATCCTTTTTAAATAAATTTAACCCTTTTTTATCTAAGGTAAATGTTTTTTGGTTGAAATATCAGTAATTATATTTTTTTTCTGAATTTAACTCTGTTGAATAAGAATCGACTATTTTGTTGATTTTGTCTTTTTTAAGAGAAAATTCATCTTTGGATATATAAAAACGTATTGCATGGTTGAAAATTAAGCTCTTATCTAAAAAATTCGTCCTTTTTCTTAAAGATCCAACTTTTTGTTTGAAAATGGAACTGTTCGTTGGTGAAGTTTAATATGTTTGTTTGATAATTCGAGCATACATGTACAATTCATCTTTGTTGGTTGGAAATTTAACAATTTGGTCAAAATTCAACTATTTTCCTAAAAATTCGTCCAATTTGTCAGAAAGTTAAAGTATTTACTTCTAAATACAACTGTTTGTTCTGATTCGAACTGTTTAGTCTGTTCAAATTTCAACTATTTCGTTAAAAAATTATTCTGCTTTGTTTAAAATTCATCTCTTTTGATAATCCAGGAACTCCGAACGTAAGCAGTCAGAACAGAATGAATCATTTCTGTTGGATTTGGAAGCATGACGCAACGTGAGTCAACTCACGCGCTTAGATTACGGCCCTCGAGTTATTTTACACGCTTGACTGACATCAGTTCTAGAAACGCATAAATTCACTTTGCGGAAATCCAAGTTCCATTGTATCTTTAAAATCGAAATCCAGCGTTTCGTATTGAATTCCGTATGGTACCTATATATTCACATTAGTTTTATTTGTAAGAATTTATTTCCCTATTATTTCCCCATGTTCGTGAAAAATTACTCTATTTCCTAATTTTGTTTGTGAAGTCTGTTAAAATACATTTTCGATTTGTCACCTCTCCCTGGAAATCTCAAGCAATGTATGATGAATTGTAACGACGAAAGTGTGGTGGAAAAATTGTTTAAAATAGCGTGATGTATTTTTGAACGTCTCTTAAGTTCTTTTTACAGTGTAGTAAATGAATTCGAATATGAGTAGTGCAAAATATATTTGATCGATTTAGAAAGCAATATATGATGAGAAGAAGCGATTCATGATGAGCACTCGAGGTCTTCATACCCTCTGAGGGGTTCCTTATAAAAACATTTAATCACACTTCACCCCTTCATGATACGGCACTGATGATGAGAAAATCGAGAGAGGAGCGGAGAAGGCAGAAGAAGAAGCGAGAAGCGAGAAGAGAGAGAGGAGAGTAGGGTACGATGGGACGTGTTCATTCCTACTCCGAGTTACTGCAGCTTCACGTATAGTAATTACACTCTCTCGTCGTGTGACCGAGGAGACACTCAGCTCAATGAACATACAGTATACACCAAATACTCATACCGTCGCAATTTTACTCGTCCTCTTGTCTTTACAGCGACTGTTGCCCCTTCATTCGTCCAGCCGGCAAATGCGTTTTTATATACGCGTTTCACCCTCCGATTTCAGGTAAATGATGCGAGAATATGTACGCCTCGCCCGCGCTGGAAGCGAGAGCGACGCTTTTTGCTAAAAACTTTACTTTTTTATGACGCGCTTCGGTGTGTGAATTAAATCCAGTTATCGCGCTAGACTTAGAACATAAACAATTTTAATAATGCGGACAACTATAAACAATGATTTAGTCTTTAGTGTAGTAAAACTGTTCATAATGAATTAACAACTCGCTTTTTTATTCTACTTGTCAGCCATGCTTGAGAAAAACGGCTTTAGAAAAAAATGTTCCTAAAAAAGAAAAAAAAATCTTTTTTCTTTGGACAAAAATAAAAGAAAAGGCAAGAAAGATGAGAAGGCAACCAATCAAGTCCTCTCCCTTCTGTTCTTTTCTTTCGGTTTTTTATTTTTATTATTATTAAATCACAATAAAAGAACATTTGTAAAAAAAATCACCAACATTTCGGCACTCATACAGCACACTTATCAAGGCAAGACAAATTTTAGGAGGATGGAACAGCAACAAAACCACGATGCTCTCTCTTCCTCCCTTGGGTATCTGGAAAGGGGTATTGTGGTTTCGCTGCTGTTTCTGCATGCATACTCAAATTTTTCTTGCTTTGATAAGGGTGCTCTATGAGTCCCGAAACGCTGGTGATTACTTTTAATAACCATTTTTTTATTCATATTTGATAATAATAAAAATAATTTTAAAAAGTAATAAAAAAGAGAAGGAAGGGGATTTGGTTGTTTGCGTTCTCATTTTTCTTAGCTCCTTTTTATTTTTGCCAAAAAAAAAGAATTTTTTCTTTTTTAGGAAAATTTTGCACCTTATTTTTCAAATTGTAAAAGGTACATTTTATGGCGGTTATCCAAATTTGGTTTTTGGATTCTTGGTTTCATTTTCAGGAATTCTGCACATTAACTTGATTATTGGACGTTAAATAGAATTTTAAATATGATTTTAATATGATTTAAATTTCTTAAATCTTAAAAATGTTCTTCACTAAATAAAATTGTTTAATGTAACGCGAGTACGGGTTCCTTGTTATCTCAGTGTGCTGGGGAACAGAAAAGTAGGCCTTTGGCGGTGATGGAGTGTTTTACCGCCGGCGTGCCTTAAAAGTACACTTTAACGGCCGTGGAAGATGCGCGCGCTTGCGCGTCCGATATTTCGACCTACGCGCACTGTTGTTCTGCGCGGCAGTTTTCCCTGTGAACTAACCTCAAACTTGAGACGTAATTTCATGCGAAAAATTGAAAATAACACTCTTGTTACATAAAATATCCTTTGTCAAGACATCGTAGTCTTTTTACGGTCGAGCGTGAGTACTGTCTTGGGGCAGAATATCGACGGATCCACTGCAGAATGCTCTAGTTCTGATTTTGTCCGTATACCACTCCAGATTTTTTTTCTATTCTTATACAGCTCTAAGTCACTTTATCAATTCTTCAGTGGAACCGATTAAAGCTTGAAATGTTTTTAAAAATCGGAAATACGATAAGAAATAATAAAAACGGTATTTATAAATAGCTTAATATTATTAGGTGTTACTTCTTGATTAATGCAGCAAATATAAACGAAGATGTTGGTTTTTTATCTACTGATCCTAAAGTTTATTTAAAACCTCGTTTAAAACGCAATTTAAAATGATAAAGAAAAATTGTTTAACCTGAAGAGGCTTTATGTCGTGGAGCGAAGCCCTGTTTTAAATAAACTTAAGTATCAACAGATCAAAAACCAACATTTTCGTATATAAATGGCTTCATCTTTTACTTTAATACTCTTAACAAACATTTCCTAATAAACATCCTAAGATTAAGTAATGACTTTTCCCGCTGTTCAGTCATTTTGATTAATATTTTAAGTAACCATTAGATATTTTCAGCCCTGCATAATCTTTCACTAGACGACGCAAAATTATATATTTATTAATTCTAACATAAAAAATAAAAATGGACAAAAGTGACTCAGAGCTGTATTCGAAATGAACGACGAGTTAGAGCTGTATACAAACTGATTTATACAACTGGAGCTCTCAGCAGTGAAACAATTGAATATAATGTTGTTAACTGCAGGTAGTTTAATTTATAAAACCTTTTGGTTAAACAAACAACATTTGTGTTCATCTGACCAAATTTGTTTGCTACGATCAAAATTTTCGGTTGAATCGTTTTGTTAATTTCAGAAAATATTCGATCCATTTAACACTATTTTTGGTTGAACCTAGAAATGTAATTAGGGTAGTATTTTACTAGAATGAATCAAAATATTTGGTTAATGCTACCAAAATATTTTGCTGAAAGCATCTTAAAGGTAACAAACGCATGCGCACTTTTTACGACCGCGTACTAAAATTCAAGATGACAGTCCACTTGCAGAGAATTTGTAGCGTCGAAAAAAAAAACATGAAAATGTAATCCGTTTGTATCTCAGTGATCCTTATCAAAATACGTGATCTCCAAACAGTTCCGATCAGGGTCTTGAGAAGTGCAAATTCCCCTCCAATTATTATCATAACTAATTACAAAATGATACATACATCGAAAGGGTTTTCTGTATATGAGAGAGACGCCCTTCGTATATTTATTCTGTTACGCTTTGTCTGGTACAAAAACTCGCATTGACGGTATTATTTTATAAATGTTCTACCTGAAATTTGTTTGCATAAAAGTGCGCAATTAATTTTTTTATAAAGATAGAAAACGATTTTTTAGATAAAATAAAGAAAGGGTTCTGCTCAATTTATTTTTAAGTCCTGTCTTGTGATATTTACTTGTTAAATAAACTATTAAATAATTCACACAAGATGACACAATATCACGGTAAGCTTAAATAATTGTGCTGAGTCCTTTAACATTAGATAACTACAAGTTTCAGTTGAATCAACCAAAATGTTTTCTTATACCAGCATAAATACTTATTACAATTAATAAAAATATCATCTTGGTGAGAGAAAAATATTTCCTTGGATTAAGAAAAATATTTACTTGGATTAAGAAGTATTTTGCTTGGATTGAGAAAAATATTTGCTTTGATTGAGCAAAATATTTGGTTGGACGAATCAAAAGTTTTGTTTAGCTCAGCAAAATGATATGGTATAATAAACTAAATTTTACGATCTAAAGAATTTTCTTTCATCAACCAAATATAACCTCCATCTGTCACAAAGATTATCCTTTCATTTTTTATTCTGTCATAGTATTTGCTGGAAACCAATTTTAAACTTGTTCAACGTAATCTTAAATTCTTTGGACTTCTTTCTAGAATTCAAGCGTGAGTTCAGCCTCACTCGTCGCAATTTCCAAGTTTTCGGAATCGGAGGGGGGGGGGGGGATAATGAAATGAAAAATCTCCATCTGCTACAACATTCAACCTTTCATTTTCCGTTTCTATATCTTTTCTCGGAGATGAATTTTAAAACTTATTGTTAGCATTAACCAATTAATTAACCATTAAATCAATTAGAGAAGAAAATAAAAATAAGTGGCATAAATAGCAAAAATATTTTTTAAACTCGTGTACTTTATTAAAACTCGAATTGAAACTTATTTTATTACTTCGTATTTCTTGCGATTGCGATTGTGAACTTTGTTTAACGAATGTTTGAGAAAGAGGGTATGAGGCTGCCCCAATAATTTAAAATAACTTTTCATATTTTAGATAATATGAACAAAAATTCCACTATATTCATAATTTTCAACTATAAAGTGTTCATATTTGGAGGCGTGCATAAATTGCGTAGTATTTTGAGCGTGTGTGGTGGGGGGGGGGGCAATCATTTCTCCATGCTGTTTTACATGGTCTACAATTTTTGTTGAGAATTCATCTTTTTCAGTTAAAATTTTAGCTCCTTGGTTGAAAGTTGACACTTTATTAAAAATTCTTTTTTGTCATTAAAAGTTCATAATTTTTGTTGAAAGTTTCAATGTTTCTTTGAACTTGAACTTTTTTGGTTAGAAAGTTATATTTCTTTGGATAAAAATTCAACTATTTGCTTGGAAATTCATCTTTATTGGTAGAAAGTTAATCTTCTTTAAAAACTCTACATATTTGGTTAAAATGTACGCCTATTGTTAAAAATTGGTCTCTTTTCGTAGAAAATTAAATATTTTGCTTAAAAATGCAACTTTTTGGTTAAAAATTGAAATTTTCTTTTGTTTAAATATCAGATATTATATTTTTTATGGAAAATTCAGCTTTTTAATTTCTTCCTTCATGATTAATTAAAAAATGCTATACACATATGCAGTTTGTTGAAAATTCGTATACTTTGGCAAAAAAATAATCTTCTCGGTTGATAATTTAACTTTTTGGTTGAAAATTTATTACTTGTGTCAAAAATTAATTTTTTTTAAATGAAAATATAACCATTTTATTGGATGACATATTTTTTCTCTATTTATTTAAAAATATCAACTATTTTTTTCGTGAGTACCTGTTTTTCGTTTGAAAATCCACAACTTATTTTGTTTTAAAGTAAAAATACTTTCTTAATTCATTAAAAAAACAGTAACATTTGATCCAATCCCCCTTCCCAGAAATGTGCTTATGTTAGTCTTGTATGACCCCTAAATAAATTTACGAAAAAAATTTAGTTTGTAAAAATTACGTTAGATAACATTGTGGTCGGGGTTCACTTACGGGTCTAAACAAAAGGGCGGAGATGGTTTGAAATTTCAGAAAAAAATGTGTAATTGTTCATCTCTTTACTTGCCGCTCGAAAAATATGTTCAATAATTTGCATATTTTTTCATTGAAATTATTTGAATAAATACGTTTCGGAAAGCTTGGACGATTTTAAAGCAATTTTTTTGTAATAAAGCTTTTAAAGAGTAGGAAATTATAAAAGTAATTTTCTTCTCTTTGTCTCGAAATATAAGGCTCAGCGATTATGTTTTTCAAATTTGTAAAATATATCAAAGGATTCCACTTCCGTATTGGACGTTATGGGTTTAAACTTGGTTTATATAAATTATAAAGCTTCAACCATAAGGTACAATAAATATCAGTAACCGGTCAATAATGAGAATCAAATTATGGCAGTATCTTTGTGGCCTACCAAGTTTGCATTGACTACCATAAATTGGTTTTCGTTAGCAATTTTTTCAAGATGCTCATGACACTCAAAACTAGTGATGAATTGACCATAAAATCAGTATTTACAGCCGCACCGCACTTTCGCTTTTACGGCTTGACCACCGCATTATGAAACTCCACTAAAATATCATGAGAAATGGGTAATAACCAGTCCCCAGTATAATAATCGTAACCTTTGCCGTCGGTTAGACTCAAATTTCTGAATTATTTATTACTCAACTGAAGAACCAATGTCAACCGCTAATCATTTTGTATTATTGTGGTTACCCCTTTGCAGGTAGATTATCAAATAGAACCTGCGAATCGTCCACCGATATTACGATTAAGATATTTCTCTTATATTATTAATTATTATTTTGTTGCAATTTTTTGTATTTTTTAAAGTATATTTGTTTAATGAATAGAAGCAGTAAGTATCAATTTATCCTTATCAAAAATATTACACTGAAGTCCAGAATTAAGTATTTATAAGAATATTTCTGGTTATTATTGAATTGAAATTCAAATTTCTTTCCATTAGTTCCACTTTACTGGGTATGGGCCAGCACTTACTGATTTTTCTTTTAATTAGATGGGCTTATGGATCGCCCGTAAACTATGTTACCACTTTATAGAGAGGGGAGGGGGCACAAAACCTGTGGTGAGTAACAAGTAACGTTACACGAATAATTATCTTTTAGAATTTAGAGAAAATTTTGTTGTAAAAGTACATATAGTAACATTTTTAGTACCTTTCCAAATGATGAATATTTTTGTTAGAAAATTAACCTTTTGGTTTAAAATTTTATGTTTTAGTTGGGAGTTCAACTTTATGGTTAAGAACACTTGAAGTTTGTTAAAAATGTGTTTTTTTTTCGGCAGACATTAATCTTTTTTTTTAATTCATTCTTGGTTAAACATTTGACTGCTAGGTTTTACAGTTGAACTACTTTTTTAAAAACTAAAAAAAAATTCTTTTTTAAAAATTCAACTTTTTTGATGAGAATTCTTGAATTTTGTTTAAAATTCGTTCTTTTCTGCTGGAAAATTAATCTTTTTGTTTAAAAAATTTAATCTTTTTGGTTAAAAATTAAAAAACTAGGTTTTCAAGTTGAACTCCTTTCTTGAAAATAAAAAAAATAATTTCCTACTTTCTTTTGTTTGAGAATTCTTAAATTTTATTGGAAGTTTGTCTTTATTGGTAGCAAATTATACTTTTTGTTTAAAAATTTACATTTTTTAGTTAAAAATTTAACTTTTTGGTTGAGAATTCTTGAATTTTATTGAAAATTCGTCTTTCTTGGTATTAAATACATCTTTTTGTTTAAAAATTAATCTTTTTGGTTAAAAATTTGACAAATATTTTTGAAAGTTGAAATACTTTCTTCTAAATTAAGAAAAATTGCCTTCTTTTTTAAAATTCAACTTTTTCGATGATAATTTTTGAATTTTGTTTAAAATTTGTTTGTTCAGCTGGAAAATTAACCTTTTTGTTTAAAAATTAATATTTTTGTTTAAAATAAAAAATTAGGTTTTCAAGTTGAACTGCTTTCTTGAAAATTAAATAAAATAATTTCCTACTTTCTTAAAAATTTAACTTTTTGTTTGAGAATTCTTGAATTTTATTGGAAGTTTGTCTTTATGGGTAGCAAATTATACTTTTTGTTTAAAAATTCACATTTTTTAGTTAAAAATTTAACTTTTGGGTTGAGAATTCTTGAATTTTATTGAAAATTCGTCTTTCTTGGTATTAAATTCATCTTTTTGTTTAAAAATGCATATTCTTTAGTTGAAAATTCAACATTTTGGTTGAGAGTTCTTGAGTTAAATATTTTTAAAAAATGTTCCGGTCTGGTTTGATTGGTGATTGAAAAATTGCGTTAAAAATTGATCTCTTTGGATGGAAATTGAACTATTCGGTTGAAAATTCCTTTTTCTTTTGTTGTGAAATTAATTCAGTAATTGAAAATTTACCTATTCTATTTTTGATCGAAAATGGTATTTTTTTAAGTAAAACTTCAAATCTTTGTTAAAATTGAACTATTTTTTTTTTCGTTTTCTTTTTTGTTGAAAGTAATTCTAGTTAAGTTGAAAATTCAATTTTTATAGGTAGCGTATTCTTGTATTTTGTTGGAAATTCGTCTTTTTTTGGTATAAAATTAACTGTTTTCTCAAATATCAATATTTTTCACTTGATAATTCAACTGTTTCGTATAGAAAATTCGTCATTTTGTCTCGAAAGTTCATTAATTTGGTCAAAATAATCAACCATTTGGTAGAAAATTCGTCTTTTTTACAATTAAAAATTATTTCTACTATTTAAATGTATAACTATTCCATTGTTTGTTAAAAATGCACCTTTCGCAGTCTAAAAATACCCGGACTGTCATATAAAATTCTATTAGGCTCATTTCTACACTTGCTCTAAAAATAATTTTTTTTTTAATTTTTGATTTATTACCGAAGTTTATAGTTCACTACACTGTTAGGTAGACAATATTACCATATTCGAGGTTATGGATACTTTCTCATAATCGCTGCATGAATTTAATCATAAAAATTGATAATCCGCGACTGCATCTGACTTTTTTAGAAGGACTCGAAATTGCCTAGACGTTTGGTCAGGGGCGTGGAAAACTGCAGAAAACCGCCTGCCGAAATCAGCTGGTTTTACACAATCGTGTTTGAAGGTAGAAATACGATTTTACTCACCGTATCCATTGCGTTCGGTCATACTTAACTTGTAAATTATTCATTACTAAACTGTAGAGCCAATGTCAACAGCTAATCGTTTTGTATCAATGTGGGTTTCCCTTTTCAGGTAGATTATTAAATAGAGCCTGCGACTCGCCCACCGATATGACAATTAGGATATTTCTCGTAATTGCGAGCTATTTTAGAAACGAAGAGGTAAACGTGTTTTCTCGAAAGTGAAGTATCATTAAGAGCTTATGAAACTACAAAGCTTGTTTATGACACAAAACTGAATTATGCATAGTACATTATTACCTAATAGATTTAAATTTAAAATTCATGAGCGAAACTCTCACTTTGTTTTGTTAATTGATTTCTGCTCTAGAACAATCTGGGTCCACTCGAAAACTACGTCACACTGTCAGGGTGAAGGGGGATAACAGGTTTTGTGACGATTAGTGATGGGGGGGGGGGGGTTAACACCAAATGAACAGAACACAGAAAAAAATCACACATAGGAAAAGGCCGAGTTTAAATGTCCGGTTTGTCCGTGCGTTTATGAACGTTTAGAATACGTTTAGAAGTCTATACAGACTTCATACTATTTTCTCCCTTTTTTAAAGAATTTCTCTTTTTCCCTTTTTTTAAAGAATCCCTTTTTTGCCCCTTTTTTAGAAGAATTTCTCTTTTCCTCCTTGCTTTCAACAAACTTCCACTTTTACTTTTTTTGTGCTTAAATGCGAACTAAATTAATAGAAATCAATTAGAAAATTTAAGTATTTGTCATTGAAAGTTAATTCTTTTTAATTAATAAAAAGTCTACTATTATAATTTTAGCTCAAAATTTATTTCTTTTCGATCAAAATTGTACTATTTCGTTGAAAATTCTTTTTTTTT
>NC_046663.1:59209051-59212634 GCF_010883055.1 Belonocnema kinseyi | reverse complement strand
ACGGACGATAGATATTCGTGAATCATTTTACTCTTACACGATGCTTAAAACTATGAAAATTTTTTATTGAAAAACTATGCGCTTTTCGGAAAATTTGTCAAGGATAAAAAGTTCTTGTAATCAACCGAGAAATACGCCTGAATTTTTTCGGAGCGTTTTGAGCAAAATTTTGAATTTTGCAAAAATTGTTCATATGCAAAATCCAGAATTTTGCTCAAAATGCTTCGAAAAAATTCAGGCGTATTCCTTGGCTGATTACAAGAACTTTTTATTCTTGATGATTTTTCCGAAAAGCGCATCGTTTATTGTAAAAAAATTCATGAATGTTTTCACAAAAATTTTGCCATTAAGACGCCATTTTGAAAATACTAAAACGAAAAATCGATCTTTGAACCATGGATTCTCAAAGTGTAGACATTTATTCCACCCGTTAGTGAGATTCCAGGTTAATTACAGACTCGAAAAGCTTTGGAAAATGGTTCACAAAAGAAAATAGACACGAAAAATCACGTTTTTTTTTGTTTAAACTGCATTTTGGGATAATAAGAAAATTTTTTGAAAAATTTCATTGGCACCGTCGGAAAGAGGAGATCTTCAGCAATAAAAATATGTGTCTCAATTTTTTCTAGTGCCGAATAGTCTTAGTTATTGGCCGTTGAAAAGCAGTGTACCGGTAGTGGCGTTTTGGCCGTTTAAGGGTTAATACGCTTACCTTCTATTTGAGTTGAATTTTTATAGTTCAAGTAAACTAGAATTTGAGTTGTAGAATTTGACAATTATCCATTTAAATTTTTCTTATTCTTATTATTTCATTCAAGAAATAATGAAATATGCCATATTTTTATATAAAAATATTTTTATTTTCGGTAATTATTATAAAACTTGCAATAATATATAGTAATTGCTTAATTCTTCCACCTTTAAAGCATTATACTAATTTTTCTTATTAATTTTGAAACTACCTATTAATCATTCAGTATTAACAGATAACATAGTCATATTATAGCTATAGCTTATTTCAATAAATATTTATTAAAGAAATTTGAACAATATCATCTAAACATTTTATCATTATACATTATATCAATTGTGTGAAATATATAAATATTATTCAATAAGAAGTTTATATTTATTTTTATATTATTAAATCAAACGCTGATATATTTTTTTCTAATTGTATTTCATTTTTGAAAAGGATAATGTCTTTCATACCCGGCGCGGCGGGAGGTATAATGACCGTGAAGGGCTAGAAACCAGTCAAACGACAAGATTTGTTAGGGCCAGTTTGACCTAGTCTTTTGACTGCCACTGGCAGCCAATGCAGCCAATGGCTGCCTTTTGGTGAGCCCTGGTTTAGGGTTTAAGTACATCTTTTACTGACAATATGCCGTCTTTTATGTGTATATTCAACTTTTTTTATTTGAAATTAAAATCTGTTTTAGTTGAAATATCAACTATTATGCTTTAAACTTACAATTTTTGTTTTGTTTGAAATATCAACTAGTATATTTTTCTTTAAGAATAATTATTTTTTCATTGAAAATTACATTGCCTTCTAAAAAAATCGTTTTTTCAGCTAGAGTATTCAACAGTGGTAGGAAATGCAACGGCTTTGGTTGTCGTTTAATCTTTTTTGTTTAAAAATGCTACCATGTCCATTAGGTTGTAAATTCAACTATTTGATTGCAAATTGAATTTTCTTGAAAATTTGTCTCTATCACTTGAAAGCTTAACTATTTGATTTTTAATGCAAGTGTTTGGTTTATAATTGATTTTTTATGTGAAAAGTTGAACTATTTTGTCAAAAATTTAAATTTTTGTATTGAAAATTCAACTATTTTGATAAAAGTTCACTATTTTCAAAAATTCAACTGCTTTTTTTTCTTGCAAATTCGTCTTTTTTCCAATAGAAAATTCGCCCATCTTAATGGAAAATTCAGCCTTTTTAGTATACAAATTTTTGGTTGAGAATTAAAATATTTTATTGAAATATCCAATATTATACTTGTAGATGGAAATTCATAATTTATGGTTATTTTGACAGGTTTTATTTAAAATTAATATTTTTGTAAAAAATATAAACTATTATATTTTTCGTTCAGAATTATTTGGTTGGAAATTCAACTATTTTTAAGAACGTTTGACCTTTTTCTTAAGAACTTGATCATGTCTATTAGGTTTTAAATGCAACTACTTTATTGAAAATTCAGTTATTTTTTGACAATTTGTCCCTCTTGCTTGAAAGTTCAACTATTTGATTTTCAATGATTTTCAGAAACATTCGACTCTAAAGCCGTAAAACTCAAGCCTTTCGTTGAAAATTAATCTTTTTTGGGTAAAAATTCATTTATTTTTTGAAACGTTTTATAAATCACCTGACTTATTTCTTGAACGGTTCTAGTGGTGTAGGTGCTAAGTTAGTCGAATTATAATAAAATATTAATCAAATTTTAAAAAAATGTTTAATCTCGGACGAGGAACTCTTGACTCTTCAGAATCTCATATAAATAATATATTGGGAACAGCGGCACCCTCAAATTTTCAATACTTTTAATTTGGCCATCACGGTTTATAATATTTCAATGCGCATGTTCTGAAATAGAACCTTGTCATTTGAATACATCGAACTAGATTTCGATTTCAAAATATTGCATGTAAGAATTACACTTCTGAAATTTCACGTATCATCAGTCAAATTTTTCAGAAAAGTACATACGTGCACATTAATATTAAAATTAATGAACTAACAGAAGGACTCAAAATTACAGATATAACCTATCTAGCCAAGAGGGTGTCATTTGACGTAAACAGCGGACTTGCCATTCAATTGAAACCTAGATTAATTATCAATTTACCCAGCTGCTGTTAGTTTCTTTCAGTCCTGATGTACCTCTTTACAAGTTCATTTACGAGGTAGATGATTACAGTATCCGATAACTATTTCATTGAATAAATAAGTCACTCATCAACTAAGCTTCTTCTTGTTTTTACTCGCGATTTCAACACTTTTTTCAATTTTTTTAACTCGTGAAAATTTTTATTCATTTTCACGCTTGAGATCATTCAGTATTGGAAAAATAGGTTTAATGCATTGTTACAATTAAGAAAAACCTTCTCCAGTTTATTATCGCCCATGACAACATGCAGTCTATTGCTGCCACCTCCATGCTTTTTCCGCTTCGAACGTGATCGAGAAGCGCACTGAAAAAAATGGTTAGTTGAGTCAACTATTTAGTTAGTAAGATATCGTACTGCTATTTTATTAGTCCATACTGCTATTTTTTAGTGGGTACAACAATTCTATTAGTTGCAGTGACGATTCAGTTAGTACCAGCAACTAAGTAAATGGTTGTCCCAGCTAATAAAATAGCAGTACCATATCTTACAAACTAAATGGTGGGCCCAACGAACAATTTTCTTCAGTGCGAGGAGTGTAATGTTGGTAACTCCGCACTTCTTTCGGTCACGATAAATTATATTTATAATTAACGCAAATAAAACAAAAACTATGGTGTTCGAAGGAAATAGTGAGAAAACGCTATGCAATATTTTATTAAATGATGAGAGAATTGAACAAGTTGAT
>NC_046663.1:59205649-59208951 GCF_010883055.1 Belonocnema kinseyi | reverse complement strand
ACATAACGGCTTCGTGAGGTTCTTCGCTTGGGATGATTGCTAGAGAGATTGATCAGCAACCTGGGTCGGAGCAGTGTTGCGGAACGAACGTGTTATTTACTTGAAGAGCACGAGAATTCTGGATCAATCTGAAAAATCTCTATCCCATCCATACACTACTCCTTTCCCCTGCCGAGTGAGTCACGCCTACCCCGAAAGGGAAATGGCTTAATGGTGTAATAATAATAATAATAATGTTAAATTGAGGTATTTTAGAAAACTGTTTGCTGGATTTTAATAAAAATTAAGTAAACTTACTATACAAATTAAGTAAATTTACTATAAAAGTTACTGAACTTCATTTTCAGCAACCCAATTTCGTAAATTTCAGTTATTTTAGTATCCTAACATGTCGAAATTTTCAGAAGATTTCTAACGGTGTAGTTGTTAATGTCTCTTGTAATATATTTTAAAGGTCGACCTACCATATGGTAGAATTCTGTTACGCGCACTTTAGTTTAGAAATGTCATCCCTTCAGCCCTTTTCCTTTATTTATGACATTGGGGCTGGTGGGACTTTATATCTATATTGTGCGATTTCAATCGAGCGAAATCATTGCTCCCTTCAAATCGAGGTGTCGGCTCTGCATTAGCAGAATCGATTTTTATGTTTTGTAATAGTCGCAATCTGGACTTATAACTATAAATACCAACCGGTGGTGGATTACATGCTACGCAAGAGGAGATTTTTGGTAGAGTCCTTATTTTTTAGAAATAAATCAAATTTACTGCGATTGTGAAATACAAGAGCTACTGATTTCTTTTTTTTATGTGAAAGAAAAAATTGACCGGGAATTGATAAAATCAGAAAATATATCGCTTTTTGATTTATGGAAATTTGGATTGTATTTCCAAAGGGTTTACATTGAACTTTTTCTCTCTTTCTTTCTCTCTCTCAAATCAATGATTTGAGAGAGAGAGAGCCGTTACATTTATTATAATTTGCAAAATGCAAAATTATTATTGAAAGACTGCATTTTTTATAATTGATAATAGTATTAAAGTAAAAAGAAGATATGTTGTTGCAAAATGTAATTCGTACAAAATAATGTTTTATTTTTTTTTTAGTATTTTGTGTTAACAATTGGTTGGAAATTTCTGAAAGAAATTAATTAAAATTTTATTAATGACCAACAGCGGTGTTATTGATCTAATTACTTCTGTTAAAAGAATGTCATAATAAATTATTTGAGTTTAAACATTTCTTAAATTTATCATTGGACATTTTAATTTATGTACAACTTAGTAATTTATTTCAGGCTGAACAGTTTGAAAATGTATTTTGTAATTTTTTGTTCATTTGTTGAAATCTCCTTAATTATAATCCAAGTTGGTTTAAAATGTTTTCATTAACTTCGCTAGAATTTCGTATTATTCGTTATTCATTACATTGAAAAACAGTGATTGCATTCTTATTTATATTTACAGTTGAAAAAAAGTTTGATTTCCAAGTTGGTGAAATTTATAACATTGATATTTACTTAGCTGAATAAAAAATAATTCAAAACATAAATTAATTATTGGTATTAGTAATATTAATAATAACAATAATATTAAAAAGTCGTAAATAGCAAATAATCAAAATTGTCAAATTGGCGAATTTGCAAATATATATTTTTAAACTTCAAGAATTTTTAATTGTCATTCTTTTACATTCTAAACATTTAAACTGTTACTCTTCAAAACTGAATATTTTTTTCATTTAAAAGGCTTGCAATTAAAAAATTTTAACTGTATGTTTTACAAAGAAAAATTTTGCAAATTTTATGATTTATATTTGAATCCTCATCAATTTAGAAAATTGACAATTTAAAACTCTTAACGTTTAATGTTCAAAATTATCACAATTGATGGAGTTTTAATTTCAAATGGTTAAAATTGAAAAAAAATTTCATCTCAAGTTTTCAAAATTGAACTATTGCAACAAATTCTTGAAATCTTAGTAACTAATTCCATATTTTCAACGTAAATTGTAACTTTTCAAAAATGTAGAACTTTGAATTGCAAATCTTATAAAATTGAAGACATATGTAAAAATTTGAATTGTCGATCTGTTTAATTAAAGCTGTCCTATTTTTAAACATTTACAATTGAAAATTCTGAATTTTCGATTGTGTATATTAAAAATCCCATCATTGCAGAAGAATTAGCATTTAAAACTCTGGACTTTTGATATTCAAAATCATTTCAATTGAAGAATCGTTATTTATACGTCTTTCAAAATTAAATAGTTTTCAATTGTGAATCTCCAAAATAAAAAAGTTTTAAATTTAAAAAAGTTAAAGTTGAGGAGTTTTCCATAGCAAGTACAGAATTTTGGATTTAAAATCTTTAAAAATTGTAGAGTATTTAATTTTTTAAATATAAAAATTAATTAGACATTAAAATTTGTTTAGAAATCTTTTCAAATATTATCTTTAAAATTTGTTTAAAAACTCATTAAAAAATTAAAAGCAATTTCCAGGATTCTAATAATAATTTTATTATCTTGGAACTCGAACTTTTCCCACAATCTTTTCAAAATCCTACAAAAGTAAAAAAATTACATTGAAATAATCCAGAT
This sequence comes from Belonocnema kinseyi, assembly GCF_010883055.1. Taxonomy (NCBI): domain Eukaryota; kingdom Metazoa; phylum Arthropoda; class Insecta; order Hymenoptera; family Cynipidae; genus Belonocnema; species Belonocnema kinseyi. The sequence goes on along the minus strand of NC_046663.1, from coordinate 59,206,349 downwards.
TCTTTTTTGAAAACTTTGGAAATCTTATTAAATATTCTTGTAAAATTAATTTTTAAAAATTATTGCTAGTTTTTACAGGAATTTTGATACCATTTTTTTATTCATTAAAAACCCCTGAAAAAGCATAAAAAGTTTATAAATTTCGTGCTTGGCATCTTCAGAAATTTACATTGTTTTCTGAGTAAAAAAATTTTAAACTTACTTGGTTATTACCCAAATTAATCATTGCCTAATTGTCAGTTATTATTCAAAATAAAACAAAAAATTATTTTCTTCAAACCTTCAAAATTTTATTACTAATTCTTACAAAATCTAAATTTTTAAAATTTTTCTAAATCTTTCGAAATTTTAAGTTGAGTTTGCATCTTCTCAAAACTTGTAAAAATATCTCCTAAACCAACTGAAATTTGTTCAAAAGCGGGAAAAAATTATATATTTGTATTTAACTATGGTTTTTTTGTATTGTTAAACTTTGTACATTTTTTACGAAAAATTAGAAGTTTTAACACAAAATTACAATTGTAGGAATGTTGTACTTTCTTCTAAATATTTGTCCACCTGAGAGGTTTAATAATTCAATAATATTGGATAAACAGTTAGATGGTATGATCCTATTTGAATTTTCCTTCTATCTCTGGTTTCTTCGAAACACATTTGTCTGACTTATTAAAGAATCATACCAAATGAATTTATCACATAT
>NC_046663.1:59198708-59205549 GCF_010883055.1 Belonocnema kinseyi | reverse complement strand
GATTGATATATCAAATTGACATTTGGACATTGGAATTTACCAGATATTTTTATAACATTGTTTCAGTCAGTATGACACGTGTGAATGTAATGTAGAAGAGGTGATATTTTTTTCCATTTCCAGATATGTTCTGTGCATTATTTTAGAATATTTTTAATATTCCATACTTTTAATTCTACGTCTATTATCTGAATAAAAAATGGGGATTAATTTGAAAGCTTTAGGGGCCGTGTATAAATTCTGTGAACTTTTTTTCTGAAATTTTCAATCACGCATCCCCTTTTTTTATGCTCCAATCTATCTATCTTAAGTAATTTTTGCTGCGACAAAATTTGTTCTGTGAATCTATTTAGAACTTATCAAAACATTATGTAAGACGGTTTGCAGAAGGGTGGATTTGGTAAAATCTGAAAGTTTTTGATGAATTAACCAATCGAACCGAACAGTTGCATTTTTAACAGAAAAAAATGAAATTTCTGTCAAAATTATATTTTTTAAATAAAAAATTACCCTAAATGTGGAATTTTAAAGTCAAAAAGATAAGTTTTCTACAAAACAGTTACATTTTCAAATAAATACTTGTATGTCTGATTAAAAAAATTAATTTTCAACTGAGAAAATTATTATTCTGCCAAAAAGACGAACTATCGAAAAATTTTATCAAGTTGAATTTTCATCCAAAAATATTGATTTTCTACAAAATACAATGGATTGTTCAAAAAAGTTAAAAAAATGATAGCCGAATAGTTGATTTTTAAACTAAAAAGATTAGTTTTCCATTAAAAACACTTAATCTCTATAAGATACATTAATCTTTAACCAAATGTTTGAATTTCTAAATTGAAAAGATAAATTTCCACCTAAAATGCAATAGTTAAATTTTTATTACAAAAAATTAATTTTCAGCAAAAAAAACAACTTATTTTCTACAAAAAAGTTGGATTTCCTTTCAAACTAAAAATTTATTTACTAAATTTTTGAATTTCCTGCCTTATCAAATGGAAAAACTTCAATTAAAGAAGATTAATTTTCTACTAAAAATGAAGAATTTCAAATAATTTAATCAAATGTTAAACTTCATCGTGAATTTTTTAAACTAAAGAAGATTAATTTTCAACAAACAAAAAAATAGAATTTTCTACCCACAATATTTATTCTTAACGAAATACATCAACTTTGAACCAAACAGTTGAATTTTCCACAAAGAAGACTAATTTTCTACTAAAAAAGACGAATATCCAATAATTTACATAAAATTTGAAACAATTAGTTGAATTTTTAAATTAAAAAAGTCAGTTTTTAGCCAAAAAGGCAATAGTTAAATTTTTATTTCAAAAGTTGAATTTTAAGTAAAGGAACGAAAACATTTTTTACAAAATAGTTGAATTTTTTACCCAGTTGTTAAATTTTCTTCTAAATTATTCAACACTCAAAAAATGTCTGGTTAAATCAACCGGAATTCTGGTTAATTTAACCAGAATTCCGCGGTTACTCTCCTTGGCCATTAATGGACCCAAGTGGGGAAATGGCTTAATGGACTTAATGGACCCCGAAAGGGAAATGGCTTAATGGTGTAATAAAACTCTAACCAAAAAAAAATAGTAAGGGCATATTTAACCAGAATTCTGGTTGATTCAACTAGACATTTTTTTGAGTGAATCTTTCAGTCAAAAAGATGAGTTTTCTACTAAAATAGGCGAATTTCGACAAATTTACATAAATTTTCTAACACGCAAATGTTCAACTACACAGCTGAATTTTTAAACTTAAAAAGATTAATTATTAACAACCATAAAAAATTAATTTTTAAAGTTCAATTTTGAACCTAAAAATATGAATATGAATCAAAAAGAAAAAAAAAACAGTTTAATTTTTAACCAAATAGTTCTATCTTTAACAACAACAAAATTGATTTTCTTCCACAAAAAAGACGAATTTTTAACAAAATATTCAATTTTTGAATCAACTAGTTCAAGTTTAAACTAAAAACTAACAAAAAACAGAACAAATTGCCGTCAAAAATATAATAGTTAAATTTTCAGTTGAAGAAATAAATTTTCAACGATAAATGTAATACTTGATATTTCAAATCAAAAAGATTTAGATTTAGAACAGCTTATTTCAATAAAGAAGGCGCATTTTCAATTAAATAAACAGCTTAATCCCCTGCTTAACAAGATTGGTTTCAAGCCAAACCGTTTTTGTTTTCAACAAAATAGTTGCATTCTTTATCAAAGAAATTAATTTTTAGCAAAAATATTGAATCTTCAACTAAAAAAATTAATTTGAAAGTAAGAAATGATTTTGATCACGTATCCCCTTTTTTCTATGTATATAAAATCGTTGATCATCCCTTCTCTTAATTAAAAGACTAATTAATTTATATACGACCCTTTACCGGAAAATTACTAGTGGCTCAGATTATTAATATTGTTCAATAATTTTTCTTGATTAATGGAGATTGTTATAGCATATCTTATTAATTATTAAATCTTGGCATCATAATATGAACTTCTTTTGATATGCGTTTTCGATGAAATGACTCATAAAATTGCCTTTTCTATCTCAAGAGTTTAATACCGGAAGGTGCACAAAAACCAAACCGACAAAAAAGCTCTTGATTCCAGATCCAGACGATCCTTAACTTATAGCGTACAAGCGGCACTCTTGATTAGCTATCATGATCCCATATTTTATGATTTATTTTCGACCCGTTTAGGCCTTCGGATCAACGGTTCTCACCATTTGACTATTTAACTCAAACACTCCGGCAGATTAAATTAAGTAGTCCCTAAGTGTCCAAACGTTGTCGATCAACGGTCATGACAGTCACAGGCAAAAGCATCCGGTCGAAATATCTCCCGAAAAATCCCACACGTGCAGAAAGAAACACTCGACTCGTTTATTTTTTGCGATGATAACGGCTTTAAAGATGAATGTATTTCATTCTTAAACATATGCATCAGGACGAAAGGCTCAACAGGGTGGTAATTACCCGGAAACCCCGGGAATTAGTTTGGAATTTTGAGCAGAGAAAAAAATCGAGAATTTTTCAGATTTTTTTCTACTTCTGCGAGAAATATTGTCTCGCTCTTCGAAATTTTTTTTTTCAATTTTGTTCAGTGTTACTAACCATTTCCATGAGGAAATCGAGGATCATTTTATATTTAAACTTTTCAAGTGAATGTCTCGTTCGAAAATTAATTTTCCTTTTCTATACACGAAGCGAAAGATACAGTTGGGCCAACTGTATATATGGATGCCTCAACTATAGTCTATGGCAGGTCTCTCCAAAAGTAGATTCTGAATGGGAACCGTTCATGTTTCGGAACGGATAATATTTAAGAAAGGTTAAATTTCAGAATGAGTTATAATACATAATGGTAAAACTTAGGAATACCAAAAATTCGGAAAAAGGAATAAATCAGAAATCCAAAACTCTGAATAGAATTTATTCGAAAACCAAAGAAGCGGAATGGGTAAAAATTCGGAAACGTTAAAATTAGGAGGGTGAACAATTAAGAATAAGTAAATATACTGAGAGGAAAAATTCGGGAAGTAGAAAATTTCGATATAGTAAATAAATGTTGCTATTAGCAGGTCTACAGTTTTTTATTTATGGTAGCATAAAAATATTTATCATCGCAAATTTGAATATCATATCATAATAAATTTATGATATCCATTATTTTTAATTTTTCACGAAAAAATAATGATTTTGTATCATCATATAATTTAAAAACAATTTTCAACGTACGACATAAATTTATTACGGTATGATATTTAAATTCACTGCGATAAACATTTGTTTGCTACCATAAATAAACAATTATACACCTGCTAATAGGTATATTTATTAAAAATTCCGAAGTTTTCTACTTTCCGAATTTTCCTCTCCGTATATTAACATATTCCTAATTTTTCACCCTCCTAATTTTAACGCTTCTGAATTTTCACCCATTCCGCTTCTTTGGTTTCCGAAGAAATACCTTCCAGAGTTTTGGATTTCCGACTTATTGCTCTTTCCTTCTTTTTGCTATTCCTAAGTTTTACCATTACGTACTATAACCCATTCTGAAATTTTACCTTTCTTAATTTTTACCGTTCCGAAAAATGAACGGGTCCCTTCTGAATCAACTATCGTTCCCAGCTCAATATAGGTCGGATCTACTCAGTTTTGACCCAGAACTGTCAAAACCCTTTACTTGTTTCGAGCTGCTGGGAACCCTTTGAAATCCTCATTTCTATTCGAAACTTCCGGCTAAAATTGAGAATTATGAAATAAAATAATAAATGTTTTGTTTTCGTTACTTTAATATTGCTACATAAAATATTCAATGCAATTTTAATATTTTATACTCACAATTTAAATTTCCTAAAAATCTTTTTGTTTATGAATAATTCAAAATTTTATTTTCAAATTCAAGGTTAAATTTATCTAAAGTATATTTAAATTATGTAATTATTATAATTGCATATAATATTGTATCTGAATAAAGTAATGTAAAATATTAAAAACAAGCAAGAAATTCACGAGTCCTTGGGTTTCTATTACCTAATATTAAAAACATAATCAATTTAAAAATTCATAATAACAAATGTTTCAATTTGTCAGTTGAATAATCGTTAAACGGTCTTGAATAATTAATTAAATTATCATATCTTCAAGATATTGAAAAATTAACAAATTATCGTTTTTACAATCTGTTAATACCAATGAAAAATTTTTTTCCCTTCAGTTGCGATAGCGTTTTACAAAACCTTTCTATTAAAAATTAAAAATTACTTTAATTTCCAAAGTTTCTCTGAATATTTCAATTTCAAAGGTTTATAATTAATTTTTTTATGTTGGGCAAATTTTTCGAATCAATTTTAATTTTTTTTTTAATGTAATAACAATTTAAAAATCTACAATTTAAGCAGATTTGTGACTTTAAAACATTAAATTTAGTATAGAGTTGTAACGAATAAAAAATCACTTTTATTTAGAAGCACTAATGCAACTTCAATTCCTTTGAATTATAAGTGATCAATTTTTAAAGTTTTGAAATTTTTACATTTTCAAAATTTTGATCCGAAATAATTTCATTTACATATTCTGAATTTTAAAAAACTCTAAAATTTGAAAAGCTGTGAATTTGTTTGTAGCCGCCATATCTATTGTTGTCGCATCCATAGTTATTTGATTCGTGGAATACTGCTTTGTAAAGAAAAAGGAATGGTTGAGCCAACCATATCATTGGATGAGGCAAGACATAAGCTCTGCATATCCGAACCATGACAGTAGTTGCATTAAGAAAGCAGTGATGGTTGTATCAGAAAAAGGTATATAATTAACAGTAATAATAATGCACCACAATAATAAGAGTTCCAGTTTCTCATGAGTATATAATTACTGGAAAAGGAGAATTTAAATCAGATACAAAAACATAATTCTCGTCCGCAAGCTCCTGTATTCCTCCTCCCTTTCAGTTATTTTTTTTTTTACATTTTTAACACTCTCTTTAATAAATAATTTTATATAGTTGTTATATAGTTGGAGAAAGCTTGTATAGATGGAGCTTCGCGCAATCATTCCAATTTTTCCCTTTAAATGTAAAACACCCTCAACTATGATTGAGGCAGCCATAACTTGACTATCCTTTTAAGTATGGTTCAGACACCCATTTAATTTTTAAATATCAGCTTGAAGAAACGTTCACTTGGCCATTGCAGTGGGTGCCATCTCAATATTACGCACATCAATATTGTTATGGATCCTCTTATTTACCATACTATTTCTTTCTGTGTAGTGTATATTTAGGAATTAAGAGCTTGTATTAATAAATTGTTCAAATAGTCAAGTTTATTTTATGTTTGCTAACAAAAACTTCCTTTCCGGATATTTAACATAGTAATTACACAGAACATGGGTTAACTAAATGTATACTCTAACATTATTATTATACCATTAAGCCATATCCCTTTCGGGGTAGCGTGACGCACTCGGTTCTAGCCATAGATCTGGGCTTTTATATGAGAAAAGTAATGTACAAGACGGTAAAAAAAAAGGGTGGGGGGGGGTAAGTATTTTCATATCAATTTGTAATTCACACATTGTTTAATTAAATAACACGTTAATTAAATAGCACGTTAATTAACCAGTCGTCGTAAGTTGGAGGATCAAGTTATAACGTCAGTCCCACCAAACCTCCGTCAATAGAGGGCGCAGAACTAGAACCGAAGAAAGTCATGGTGTTGTATAGAATTTTATATGTTCTCAATAAATTTTATCTCAATTATTAATAAGTGGAATAATTAAGTTATAATTTAAGGATGCTCTGTTTTAAAAATAAATAGAAACCCCGCTTTTCGCGGACATAAAATTATAATGTTGCCAAGTAGAACGCAAGTTAAAGTATGATTTTTTATCGAAAATCCAAGATCCATATTGTAGGTTCTGTATCCGAAAACACGAATATCTCTTAAACTACGGTCGAAAAAATGGGTTCTTTTGATGCGGAAAGTCACAATTTATATTTTGTAAAAAAGATCTGTAGCTTACAAGCTTTTTTCAACTTTAGTTATGTTCGCTTACTTGATAAAAGTAAAAACTAAAAAAATTGAATTGCTTACAATTTGTGTTATTGCTCATGTGGATCAATTATTGTTCAATTTTGTTTTAATATATTCTGATGCCATTTTGTCGTTAAAAATAAATATTTATTCTTTTCTTTGTCCTTTCCCTTACGCAGAATTTTCATTGAGACTTATTAAATCAAAAGCTTTTTACACTTTCTTATTTTTCACTTTTTCCCGTTTTTAAAGAATTTCTCTTTGGTTTTCGATTAAAATATACATT
>NC_046663.1:59195976-59198698 GCF_010883055.1 Belonocnema kinseyi | reverse complement strand
CCCCCCTCATTTAGAACTGAATTCACAAAAATTGGTCCTTCTGGATTAAAAATTCTTTTTTAGGTGGAAAAGTCATATTTTTTGGTAGAAAGTGAATTGCTTTTAATTAAAAAGTCTAATATCATATTTTTCGTACAGAATTAACCTTTTTTGGTTAAATGTTATTGTTTCTATAGTTTCTTATTATATTTTGGTTTAAGAATTCATATCTTTTGATCATAATTTTTATTGCTACTATTCAATGGCTGAAAGTTAATAATTTTCATTTTAAAAGGAGAATATCATATTTTGTTTCAACAGTTGTATCTTATCTTTGAAATTACTTTGTTTAAACCAACATAAACTTAAAAAAATTCTGCAACAAAATTTCTCAAAAAGAGATAAGTAAGAGAAATATGTTTTTAAATATTACTGTAAAATTGGTCCTTAGAGACAGATATATATTAGAATTGGAAAAAGAGGGAGAAAACATTTCTATAAAATTATTTACTTGTTTGGAAATTTAATTATTTTGTTTGAAAGTCAACTATTTTCGTAAAAAGTCATGGTTTTTGCTCGAAAATTTAACTGTTTTGTTAAACAGTCGTTTTTTAAATATAAAATTCTTCCTTTTGGATTAAAAGTTCATCTTTTGGTAGAAAAGTCATCTTTTTGTTGGGAAAAGTTTATCTCTCTTGTTGAAAATTCAACTGCCTTCTAAATGATTAGTCTTTCTAGCAATCTTTTTTTTTTTAATTTAATCATGTGGTTGAATATTTATCTCTGTAGGTTTATGATTCAACTACTTGGTTAAAATTTTATCTGCTTCGTTGAAAATTCGCATCTTTTGCAAATTTAAATTATTTGTTAGTAAATTCAACTGTTTTTAGTTGAAGATTTTTTTTAATTCGTTTATTTCATGGTAAATTTATATCCGCAGATTAAAAATTAAACTATTTGGTTAAAAATTCAAACTTTGTGTTGAAACATCCTTCTTTTGCTTGAAACTTAAAATATTTGGTTACAAATTCAACTGTATGTTCAAAACCTAATTTTTTATGGCTGAAAATTGAACCATTTGTTCAAAAAATCATCTTTCTTAGTTTAAAATTAAATTTTTGTTGAAAGTTCATCTTTCTTGTTCTAAAATTTTTTTCTAGAAATTATATTCTTAGGTTTTATGAGTAAATTTTTAGTTAAAATTTTTATTAAATAAATTGTATGAAATTTTAATATTTATAAGTATTTATAATAAAATATAAATATTAGTATTTTACCACTATAAGCATTGTATAATATAAATAAGTAAATTTTTTCTAAAATATTGGACTTCCTAGCTAGAAAACTCAACAATCTTTTTTTAATGGTTGATTCTGAACCAATCTATTTAGATCATTACATATTTAAAAAAAAGGAAAAGAAATAATAAAAAGAATAATCCATTTTTAAAATTGCTAAAATTAAAACTCATTCTTTTTATAAAAATTCAAACAGAAAGACTTCCTGTTTGAAATTAGGGTTAAATTATTTGTACTCAATTAACAGAACGCTTAAAATATTCATAAGTAAACCCTGCAGATTGGAAACGAATCATGAGTTTAGTGTCTATTTAAAATCTTGTATTTAAGATTGAAAACCAATAAATTTTATCATGAATAATTTTCTGCAAAATAAGCTCGACAAAAATGGCCTGTTTACCCCTTTCTTCCTCTTCTTTCATTTGGTTACAATATTTTTTTGAAAATATCATATATTTTGAGTTGCGATTGTACCTACTAAAAATAATTTATTCCTCTATTATTTCCCCATTTTTTTTTTAATCATCCTGTTTTGCCTGTGTTGAGAGCATGGTGGATCGTAAAGTCCGAGATCACCGTTACAATATATTACAATGTACATTATATATTTTACCAAGGAGATCTAAAATATTAATTTTTTTTCATACTTCATATAAAAAAAATCCAGGAGTATTTAATTATTATTATTATTGTAAGCGCTTAAAAGTGAACAGGGAAAATGTAATTTTTGACCCCGAAAACCGCGAAATAGCCTGGAATTATTTTTTACGTTTTTGTGGCCACCTTGCTTAGGGAAAATTCTAAAATCAGCAATTTGAGACGCTTTAGATTTTTCTCGGAGATTTTCAGAGAACGAAATGCGGTGCATTAAGGTTGCGAATGCAATCTGTGCGAAAGCACGTTCGACGCTATACAGTATACACGTTTACTCTGCACGCCGATGCGTTCTGCCTTAATCAATCAGCCAGGAAAGCAATAAAAGACCCTCAGAGAATCTAATCTAAGTCGTTTACCAAAGTGCTTCTGGAGTTTCCCGGGGCAATAATAATACCAATAACGTATTCCTGTATTTTCGTTGCTTCCGTGAGTTCATCAGACAATAGGATGCTTTTATGGCCACCAATACTTCGATTGGTATTTGCGAATGCAAGAAAGAATCTCAAGAGAGATAAAATTCATTTTATTGACAAGCCTTTTATCAGAAATCGAGTTTCAAAATCTTTTGTCCTCAAATCTTTTGGTTATCAGAAGAAATAGGGCGAGTCATAGGGTAATGAGAACAATAGTGAACTACTACACAGGCCCACAAAAAAAAAACAAAAGTGTCTGTGCAATTGATCAGACCTTAGAGTTTTAATGGGTTAATCAATTGAGTTTGTAGAATTTTCGCTAATACTTCGCAACTACTACTACTACTACAACTCTAAGGCACTTCTTAAAAGAAG